>NW_016163792.1:25571-34736 GCF_001687245.7 Rhagoletis zephyria | reverse complement strand
TGTTGGTTAGGGCGTTTGTGAATTAAGGTAACGATATGTAAGTAGGGGAAATTATCTTACAGTTTTCCAGTGATTGTAAGCGGGAAAGGTTATAAGCGGGGTGCTTATAAGCGAGAAATACGGTACATAAATATGTATGTATGTACATACATTCACCTGTATAAGAATAATAATTATGTTTTCGTACATATGTATGCATGTCGGAAGAACTTTTAAATATGTCAGCAATTTTCAATTTCTTTCGTGCTGTTGTTGTACAGCGTTTTCCAGTGTTGGTTATTTAGCCATTCAGTCAGTTGAGAAGTGTCTTGTCATTGCCTTGTCCGAATCTTTGTTTGTATGTACATAAGTATGTGTGTAGCTCATAACCTTGTCTAATTGCTCCTCAGTGCTATGTATTCTTAAAATCCATCATGAGCACAGTTCGCTCGAGCGTGAAGGTTAGGGTCACTTCTGACCCTCAGACAACAAAAATGTTGTATGCAGATGACCGAAAACGCAGCGGTGTGTGAAATAAACAAGTAAGAGCAGCGCTGTCTTCGGCTATGCCGAAGGCTTCATGCCTTTCATGAACATCTGCAAATTTTACTTTGACAGCTTACTGCTTTTGAATACATCTGCATACATCGATAGAGGAGTTATATACTTATATAAAAAATCGCATCTAAACAATCAGAGGTATGGAAATATACCTTATATTGGCACCAATCTAAGTGATTTTCACTGCTATGTGACCGGTAACACAATTTATTGGGTTTAGTTTCCTACATAAAGGAGATATATCGCAAAAACTGGTATCTGAACAATCAGTGGTATAGCAGATAAAGCTTATACAGCATAGATTTGACGATTTTCTCAGTAGACTTTGTATTATTATTTATAAAATATCTTACGAAATTTATCGTAGCGGCTTCAATGGCTTTAGCTTTTCAAGTAAAGGAGTTTTACAGTAAAATCCCATATCTGAACAATCAGATGTATGGAAGATACATATGTGTTATAGTCACCCGATCCTTGTTATTTTCACTGTAAGTATTCTGTTAATAATGAGTGAAAATGGTGCGAAATTTCATGTTCCTAGCTGCATAAATGGAGGAGTTATGATAAAAGACCTCATATCTGAACAATCAGTTGTATGGGGGGCTGCAGGTTATAGTGACCCGATCTTTGTTATTTTCACTGTAAGTCTTCTGTTGATAATAAATGAAAACAGCGGGAAATTTCATGGTCCTAGCTATATAAATGGAGGAGTTATAACGAAAAATCTCATATCTGAACAATCAGTTGTATGGGAGCTATAGGTTATAGTTACCCCATCTTTTTAATTTTCACTGTAAGTTTTCTGTTGATAATTATTGAAATCTCATATCTGAACAATCAGTTTATTTATTTATTTATTTATTTATTTATTTATTTATTTATTTAGTCTACAGAAAAATGTTTTCTTACAGACAGTTGAGATAAAAAGATTTAGAATATTTAAGTATGCGTGATACATTACAGAGTGAAATAATTATAAATATTAACTTGTAAAGATAACAATGATATTCAATAGCAATATGGGTAGCTGGCGAGGCCTTGTCTCCAGTCTACTTTTGTGTGCGGCGGGCGGAAAGACCTAGTTTCCGCTCCGCCCTGTTTACAGCCCGTTGATCATGGTCGGAAAGGCCGAGCTTCCGATCCATGTTCCCGTAGTCGTTACTTTGTAAGTGAGGCAAGCGGGAAGTCCTAGTTTCCGCTCCACGCTATAGACGAACTGTTGGGCGAGGTCGGAAAGGCCGAGTTTCCGATCCCTGATCCTATTGTCCTACGCGGTCGCGGAAATATACGAAGCCGTTACAATTGTACTAAGCAGTCATAGATATTGTGTAATTTTTTCGTTCACGGTTGCAGATATTAGTTTATTTAGTTAACTTGTTGAGCAATGTTTTCTTTATTACAAAAAGCGATTCAGATATGTCGATGCAATCATAATACTTGTTAAAATCTTGGCATAAGCACCGAAAAGCATCATGCATTTCAAAGTTTGATTTACAAATACTCAACACAATAGGTTTAAAATGTCTCGTGGGTCTTGTAGGAATACAAAAATTTATCTCACTCAGTAAAAAGGGACTACTGACCATCCCGTTCATTAATTTAATTAAAAAAAGAACACCAAGCATCTCTCTACGACTCTGAAGCGTCGGCAAATCTATAAGCTTCAGGCGATCCTTGTAGGGTGGGAGATTTTTAGACGAGTCCCAACATAAATTTTTGAGGGCAAATAACAGGAACTGTTTCTGCACTGATTCGAGCCTGTCACTATGAATTTGATAGCTAGGATTCCATACTATAGATGCATACTCCAAAATCGGTCTAACTAGAGAGGTAAAGAGAACTTTAGTGACATAAGGATCGTTGAACTCCTTGGCCCAGCGCTTAAGAAAAGCCAACAATCCTCTAGCCCTAATCACGCAGGAGTTTATGTGAGACTTGAATTCTAGTTTCGGATCCATAGTTACACCTAGGTCAATGAAATTGGTCACTTGCTCAACATTGTGGTCAGATATCATATACGAATTTGGATAGAACGATTTTCTAGAGAAGGTCATGAATTTACACTTTTTCAAATTTAGTGACATGGAATTTGCTTCACACCATTCGAAAATGCAGGTTAGGTCAGCTTGCAAATGCTCCCTATCTTCTGCAGTACTAATGTACTTAAAGAGCTTAACATCATCAGCGTACATTAAGCATTTCGAGTAATTCAACACCTTAGGAAGGTCATTTATAAATAAAATAAACAAGACGGGACCAATATGGCTGCCCTGAGGTACGCCGGATGTGACATGTATTGGCCGGGAGGTACAATTTTTAAAAATTACTCTTTGTTTCCTATCCACTAAGTAAGAAGAAAGCCAGCTGAGAAGAATAGGGGGGAAGCCAATTCGATCAAGTTTATATATAAGGGTTGAATGAGATACCTTGTCAAATGCCTTGCTGAAATCAGTGTAAATCACGTCCGTTCGAAGATTGTTTTTAAACCCATTAGACACATAAGTAGTGAATTCAAGAAGATTGGATACAGTTGATTTACCTTTGCAAAAACCGTGTTGCGATAGATCAATAGCAGAAGTAATAGAGTGAGATAGTTCTTCCGTAACGATTGCCTCAAAAACTTTAGCAATAGCACAAAGCTTCGCAATTCCTCTATAGTTTACGATGTTAGTCCTACTTCCATTTTTATAAAGTGGCAAGATAAACGAATCCTTCCAGGAAGATGGGAAGACACCCTGTTTTAGGGAAGCATTAAAAATATTTGCCAGAGGCTTATACAAATACTCTGCACAACTTTTAAGAACACTTGTGGGTATACCGTCTGGGCCAGCTGTATATGAAATTTTCAAACAATTCAAATGAATGAGGACGTCCGCAGCAGATATCGATGGAATTCGGATACAATCAAATGATGGCAGATCGAATGGGTAGCTAGATAGATTCGAATTCAGTTGGGAAGATGTAGAACTGGCAGAGTAGTTTGACTCGAAGAAACCAGCAAACATATCGGCAATAATATTTTCGTCACTGGAAACTAAGTCATTTAACTTCAATGTTGAGGGATAACCGTTAGTCTTACGCTTAGTGTTCACAAATGCGTAAAACGATTTGGGATTAGAAACTATATTGAGTCGAACCCTGTTAATATAATTATTGTAACACTTTTTGTTCAATACATTGTATTTATGCCTAAGAATGGAGTACGCGGAGTAGTGAGAAGACAAGCCAGATTTTTTAAAAAGCTTAAATGCTTTGGATTTTTGATTTTTTAAGCGTTTCAATTCGCCAGTAAACCACTGAGCGTTAGACGTTACGTTAGCTTCCTTAACAAGAGGAATGATTTTACTGAAAATGTGGCGTAAGGAATTGCTAAAATGTAAGGCACTATCTTCAGCATTCCCATCATACTGGGGCCAAGTTATCTTCGATATCTCTAACCTAAGTTTATTATAATCTGCTGTTTTAAATGAGTAACGCTCCGCTCTTGATTTTTTACTGATAAAGCAACATGAGTTGCGTGAATTTATCAAGGACAATTCTAGTGGTGGGTGGTGAGAATCAACAGGGGTAATCAAAGCATAGCTAGGGGCTATTGTGACGTTGGAAACATCGTCCACAAAAACTAAATCCAGACATTTACCTAAGTTATTACTAACAGAGTTGATCTGGTAAAGACTAAGATCTGACAGATCGTTCAAAAATTGATTGAAGAGATCACGAGAGGAATTTGGTACTAGAATACCATCTATTAGATCCCAAGAAACACCCGCAAGATTGAAGTCACCCAGGACAATAACAGTATCGGAGGGCTTCACCATGGCATGTAGAGAGAGCAGTAAGGAGGAGTGTTTTAAATAAACAGAAAGGCTCGAGTTAGGTGGTATATAAGCAGCAACAAGATAAACGCTAATAGAATGATATCTTATTCGAACGCAGAGGAATTCAACTTCATCGGTGTCAGTGAACTCAATTTCTTCAGAAGAAAGGTCAGTCTGGACAGCGATTAAGACGCCTCCACCTTTTTTATTTAAACGGTCGTTTCGAAACACTTCATACTTAGGACACAAAATTTCCGAGTTGAACACATTCGGCTTGAGCCAGGTTTCAGTAAACACCAGTACTTTGAAGTCAAAATCATAGGACTGCAAGTGTAACCTTGATAGCTTTGTGTTCAAACCTCTCACATTTTGGTAGTAAATGCTAATGGTGAGGTTACTTATTAGTTTTTTGATGCCGAGGTGGAAAGCGGAAGTTGAGCCAAATTTTGCCCTTGCGGTCTAGATCTAAATTCAAATTCGCGAATGAAGGCACCGCTTGGCCAAAAAGATGGGCTCATTACTCTATCAAAGCAGTCTTCGGATATGTCATATGTTGTATGGGAGCAATATGTTATAGTGGTCCGATTCTTCCGGTTCCGACAAATGATTAATACATTATAAAAATACACCCACCTACCAAATTTTATCCGGATATATCGAAAACTGAGAGACTAGATTGCATACAAACAGACGGACGGACAGACAGACGGACAGATGGAGATGGCTAAATCGACTCAGCTCGACATTCTGATCATATAAGTATACATTTTAATAGGTATATCTCTTTTTATTCTGGTACTTACAAACATCGGACCAAAGTTATAATACCATTTCATGCTCATGAAAGGTATAAAAATGGAAAACAAAGAACAAGTGACAGTGGAAGATGAGGGTTGTGACTAGATGCGCATGGTAAGCTAAGAAAAGTAATAACTTGAAGATGAATATTAATTGGATAAGTTTGTTGCTTGGGTCAAAAGTTCACATTACATTTGTACATTAATATGGTCCAGAAGAATTTCGAAACTAAGGAGACCTATATTTTTTATTTTAAATCGATTAACGTATAACCGCCGCCGGAGCTTTGAAGTTTTCCTTATATTTTATCATATATATAGTACTTCTGTATTGGCAGTATATACAAATGTAGTCAGCAAACATTACAGTACAAATGTATACAAAAAGAAAAGGAAAACCGAGTAATCGTATGTAAAATATGACACTTAAAAGAAAATTACAGGGAATTTTTAGTTTACATTTATGCAACTTCATGAATTTTATAATAAATGAAGTTATAGAAATAGCGCACTGACGCTTTTTATGTGAAAAAAAGAAGTGATTAATTAAATAAAATAGCTCAACATGCGTATTTTGGTATGCAGATAATTTGCAGAAATTTTAGCTAAAAAGCTTGCAATTCTAATAAAAAAAAATTTCCCATAAGAGGTCGGACAGCATAATATGCTTCTATGAAATTTTAGTTACAGAAAAATATTTCATAGCCACATACCTATATGTATTTGCGAAAAATTAATAAAAACTTCTTTGTAAATACTTTCAGTTTCAATTAATCTATTCAGTTGCATGTACATTAGACTGCATCACTCCCCATACAAAAAAAAAATCGGTACTATTTTTCCATTGGAATTATAAAATATATTATATTTTAAGACGTCCACCAAAATATTTCGGAAAAATATTAAGATTTAAGTGAGCTGGACCGATTTGAAAATACCTCCAAAAATGGATTTTTTTATGAATAAAAAGGGTTTCTTAAAGATTTTTTTTTGAGAAAATCCCCTCAAATGAAAAAACGGTTTAAGCTTAAAATATTTGCATAAAAATATTAAAAAAAAATTAAAAACAATTTTGAACGGAATCGTAATGATGAGATTTTTGATGCTGTTTTTTTAACTTTTTTCAAAGATTGGTATAGGAAAAACTTGAATAACTGAACCTAAACTCTTCCGATGTAGACTTAAGAGGTGTCACTGGAAAGGTATTTTCTTACCCTTTTTATTTCTTTGCTAATAAACTCATTCAAAGGATGGAAGAGAAATGTAGGATCAACGAACATCATTCAAAGTTGAATTAAGATGTGTTGGTATTCGAAGAAACAAGATGGGACACGAATGAGAAATAAAAACAGTGTGAAAATACCTTTCTACTGAGATTCCATAAGTCTAAATCAGAACATTTTTGGCCCAGTTATTCAAGTTTTTCGTAAACCAATATTTGAAAAAAGTAAAAAACAGCATCAAAAATCTCATTCTTACGATTCCGTTGAAAAGATTTTCAAATATTTTTAGGCAGATTTTTTAAGCTTAATCTAATTTGTCATCCGAGGGGACTTTTTACAAAAAGTTCTTTAAGAAACTATTTTTATTCATAATGNAAACTATTTTTATTCATAAAAAACTTCATTTTTGGAGGTATTTTCAAATCGATCCAGCTGGCTTAAATCTTAATATTTTTCCGAAATATTTTGGTGGACGTCTTAAAATATAATAAATTTTGTAATTCTGGTGGAAAAACCGCAACTTTTTTTTGTGATGCAGTCTAATGTACATATATGTATAATATTTTCAATGCTTTCTAACTTTTTTTTGTCAGATATCTCTTTTTTAGGATAAATATTTCAAAAAAGTACTGAAATTGGTCAAAAAATATTTTCAATACATGTACCTAAAAAATGAACAATCTATGGAATATGTAAAATAGGTATGCAAATGGTATTGGGCATCAATTAATCGGAAGGGTTTTGCATCAAATAATTCCGGTTCTTTATTTGCTTTATCGCTCAAAACTTAAGTTTCTTATCATTATAATTCTTTTGCATATAAAAAAGTAAAAATTAAAAAAATAATTAAAAATTGGCAATGTTAAGTAAAAATATCTCAAAATTCCGATTTACTACCCTGCAACACGGAGTATATCAATATACATGTTGCTAGACATTATTTTGTGCCGCTAACAGTGAATTTAACAGAATCAACCACCAAAAAATCTGCAAAAAGTGGATTCCGTGGTTAAAACCTTCTAAATCTGTTAAGTTCCGGCACTCAATAGTTTCCATTTGTTGTTTGCACCTTCTCAGTAAATTTGTGTTCGTTTGGAAAAGTAGCTTATGTCGAAAGGCTGGCTTTAGTATAATACGGCATTCCCTTTATTCTTTAAACAACAAGGAAATTTTGGATGAGACTTAACAAGAATATTGACTTGCTAGTATCGGAACTATTTCTTGCACGTTTATTTGCCAAAAGTTTTTCAACGGCTTAGCGCCGGAGAGTCATTTGGAATCGTATGCTGCGAATGCCGATTTATACTAAAGCCAACCTTTCGACATAAGCTACTTTTCCATACGAACACAGAAATATAAGTTCTCTGAATGCGTACATACATTTCATTATTTTATGAAAGACCAAAAAGTTTAAGAAAAAGTTTTCAAATGTTTTTTTTTAGTAATTTATTAGTCCACCTCTATAGAAAACATGGTCAGGTAAACAACTTGGTACAGAATAAGTGTAATTACAATGCATTTCTGCGGTTATTGAATCCCACTTTTCCACGATAATGGGCTTCATTCCTGTAAAGTTAATTTGGCGAAATTTGTGTAAAATTTTTGCACTATCCACGCCCAGAGATCCTTGATGGGCCAGCTTCACGGTTCCACCAGTGGAAAACGGGCTTCCAATTTAACTCTGTTCTGGTACTGAAGCCCATTATCGGGGAAACTTGAGATTCAAATACCCCAGAAATGCACTGCAATTACACTAATTCTGTGCCAAATTGTTTACCTGACATTATTTTTTAAAGAGGTGGACTAATAAGTTACTAAGTAAAAAAAACATAGAATATTTTTTCTTAAACATAATTGTCAGACGTGTTTGTTTACTTTTCTGTCTTATAAAATATGCGGGTAAATCAAAAAGTTTATTTAGGTATTTTTTGAAAGTAGTCTGGGAAGAATATAATTATTTTCCTAAAAACAGCTCCTTAATTGTTGCTGACATAAGAGAAATTAATTTACCTATTCAAATGGGATAAAGCGTACTTAGTAAAAAAGGTAAGAAATAAAATTATAAAAATACAAGTTAATTAAAAATAGTGCATATATAAACTGTCAAAAAAATCAATTTTCATATAAAATTCAATATTTCTTCAAATTTAAAAATATAACTTTGCACAAAGAGGAAGTGTATGTGGATATTCAAAAATTAGCTCTATAGGCAGACATAACTTTGTCCACGTCAATGTTATTAGGATAGCATTTTATAATTAGTAAGTCCTTGAGATGAGAATCAGTCAAGGGGTTTCTGTATTTAATCTTTATTATTTTCATGCAGGAAAAAGCAGATTCGCAAGTATATGTTGTACCAAACTGTTTTTTTTATAATCGGAAAATCATAGCGCTTTATTTGTCTCAAAAACTCTATTCCTGTTGCAACAGTAAGAGAAAAGTCAGAACGCATCTTTATCAGTTCTTCCTGAATTTCGGATTGATAGTTGTCAATTGCGCATTGCAGAGGATTTTTGAACAGTTCAATAAGTGGTCTGATATTCTCTATATCGGAAAATCGTTTAGTATATTCGTCTCTCAATGTCTGAAAACAAACTCCGAACTGTTGTAGATTCTCGATATTTCCATACTCTTCAAACATTTCTTTGGTTTTCGGTAAATTTGAAAGATTTCCCTCTGCAAACAGAAAATCAGGATTTATTTAAGCTGAGTTGTCAAATTCTAAGAATGACTTTATTTGAGAGCGCAGCTCAAACAATCTCTCCAGACTCCTACCACAACTAAGCC
>NW_016163792.1:14832-21393 GCF_001687245.7 Rhagoletis zephyria | reverse complement strand
CAGACAGACAGACGGACAGACGGACATGGCTAAATCGACTCAGCTCGACGTTCTGATCATATAAGTATACATTTTAATGGGTCTATCTCTTTTTGTTCTGGTACTTACAAACATCGGACCAAAGTTATAATACCATTTCATGCTCATGAAAGGTATACAAATAACAGCTCATATGTATGAGTACATAAATATTTACTTACATATGTGTATAGTATAAGCTTGTTCACATGCAACATTTCCACACCGCATTATGCAGTGATTTCCCTTTCCGTGGGATCGCCCATGGCCCTTTAGAAAACTAAAATCATGCCACAGGTTAGTCTGGGTGAACTTGATGTTGATATGAGGTGGCGGTGTGAGATTATTGACCCGATGGGCAGTGCGTGTGCTCACATTCTTTACGTAACAAGTTTCCACATCGCTAAACAAACTCATTCCGTTTTCAGCGACTGACCGATTTTAATCGCCGACTACAAAACAATAGGAATTCCTAATATTTCATTATACATTACATTATTTGTTATTTCTGTTGTTCTGGCATTCGCCTCAGAAGAAAACTCCTCTGCTTTAAGGCAATTTAGCGTTGGTGTGCTCTGCGGCTTTGGCTTAAATCATTCTACATTGTTTCGATTTATTGCTGAGAGTTTACCAATTAATTCCCGTGTAGGTATGTGGAGAACTCAATGGGTAATAAAAAGCAGTGTACATTGAAGTCTATTCGCTGTACACATTTAACCAACTGGTTTTGTGAGGCGCGAGGCTCCAACAGAACATGGCTTCCTGCTTAGTAAATCATTATTTTATCATTCATTTTTTTGCTGCTGCCTTTACTCTAAAACATTTATGTAGATTCATTGAATCAGAATTTGAATTTCGAAAAAAGTAGTAGTATATTAGGGTGATCCAAGATAACTAACCTTAAAAAAAAATTATATTTCAATTGTAAAAGGTGTCGGTCGGCGGGCATTTGAAATTATCCATGTACATAAATAACAGCAATTTTAGTGTAACCAACAGAAAGAAAATTTTACAGGAGAAGGTTTTTTAATTATCTTCAAATAAAGCAGAGTTATTAACATGAAACTCGGTATATGTGCCAGATTGTGCTTAAACCGGTCATTCTGATTGCGTTTTTTTTATATTACTGTAGCGTAAGTATTGTTTTTTGTAGTTACATCTTTTTGATGTCACGTTGACTCACTCGTCAAACACTATTGCGTTGGTTATGTTAACAGATGTGGTGTACATAAACATTAGATTACAATTTAATTTTTTATTTTTCAAAGCATAGTATTATAAAAGTGCTTATACGTACATATAAACGTATATGAAATTTAAGATAGTTCTTACACCTACGAGAAGTTAAAAGAAAACAGAATTCAGTCTCCTTCATCCTTTTCATGTGGTGTATCTAAAATTTGTCCGCTGTGTTTTAAGATAATATCTTCGTACTGAAATTGTTGTGGTATAATTCGCTTTTTACAAAGAGCTTTTAAGTATTTATATTTGGAATATGAAATGTGTAAAAGCTCAGTTAGTCTAGACTTAATTTCCGTAACTTAACTTAACTTAGTATTTTGGCCAACCTGTTATATGAGAAACTGTGCTGGCGGTTAGTTAAAACTTAACTTACCGAAAGAAACTTAAGAACCTGTAAATTTTGAATTTTCCTTTATATCTATCTTACGTACAATAGAATAATAATAAAATTAATGTTTTTCATTTCTAATAATAATTTTATTTAAAAACTAGCAGTGCACCCGACGTCGTTCGGGGTAAACCAATCAAAATATAAAACAGTAATACAAATATTCAGTTCATCATAATTTAAAGGAGGCAAACTATTTTCTTTGTTTAAATTAAGGCATCCTTAGGAGCCATACTTTTAGCTTTATCGTACTATAACTAATATATATTGATCATCACTTGTACTACAAATTTTGTTCCATTATTAATATTAGATGGATTAAGGTAACTATTAAATTTCTAAATTAAAATTATTCTACTACGGTACATTCTGTTTAGCTGCCTATTCGATTAGCTGTTTTATTTAGCTGCACTTTTCGCGAGATTAAAAAACGATTTAATCTTTCAATTTAAAAACAATCTAAAGACGGTAAGGTTTCAAAAAAATACACAGTTTTAAATATCCGAGTTATCTAATAGATAAATATATATATGTATATCCCCCTTTTACAAACTCATTTATATATACTTTACTCTGAACACCTCCCATAGATACCTATGTATGTATACCAAATTTCAAGTTCATGTGACTTATGGTTCCCAATTTATGGCTGATTAAAAGCTCCATGCTTACGGGATGTGCCACGCCCCCTTTTATAAACTAATTCATATATACCTTACTATAAGCACCTACCATAGATATGTCTGCATACCAAATTTAAATTTCATGTGGCTTATGGTTTTGAATTTATAGCTGATAAAAATTTTCACGCCTATGGGCTGTGCCACGCCCCCATTTATAAACTCGTTTATATATACCCTCCCATAAGCACCTACTATTGATATGTCTGCATATCCGCCCCTATGGGATGCGCCACGCTCCCTTTTACAAACTCGTTTATATATACCCTCCCATAAGCACCTACTATTGATATGTCTGCATATCCGCCCCTATGGGATGCGCCACGCTCCCTTTTACAAACTCGTTTATATATACCCTCCCATAAGCACCTACTATTGATATGTCTGCATATCCGCCCCTATGGGATGCGCCACGCTCCCTTTTACAAACTCGTTTATATATACCCTCCCATAAGCACCTACTATTGATATGTCTGCATATCCGCCCCTATGGGATGCGCCACGCTCCCTTTTACAAACTCGTTTATATATACCCTCCTATAAGCACCTACCATTGATATGTCTGCATACCAAATTTCAAGTTCGTGGGACTTATGGTTCCGAAGTTATAGCTGATAAAAAGTTCCGCCCCTATGGGATGCGCCACGCTCCCTTTTACAAACTCGTTTATATATACCCTCCCATAAGCACCTACTATTGATATGTCTGCATATCCGCCCCTATGGGATGCGCCACGCTCCCTTTTACAAACTCGTTTATATCTACCCTCCTATAAGCACCTACCATTGACATGTTTGCATACCAAATTTCAAGTTCGTGGGATTTATGGGTTCGTAGATATAGGCGATAAAAATTTCCACACCTATGGAATGTGCCAAGCCCCCCTTCTACAAACTCATTTATATATACCCTCGTATAAGCACCTACCATGGATATGTCTGCATACCAAATTTCAAGTTCGTGGGACTTATGGTTCCGAAGTTACAGCTGATAAAAAATTCCGCGCCTATGGGATGTGCCACGCCCCCGTTTACAAACTCGTGGTGGTGGAGAAACACCAAAAACAATGAACGCCGCTAAGCAAAGACGCGTGGTTGATGTATGTTTATTAAAGAATGTGATGAAAATCGAACTACTATTTATTGTCGTTCCGCAGTATTTTGTGACCCACATTTCAAAACTTGTTTTTTCCTGACATCAGTTCGCATTAAGGATGTCAGTGGCAAAAATAAATCAATGTAATGCTTTAATTCGAGACATCGAAATGTACATCGATATTTTTCGATATATCGAAGAGCATACATGGATTCATCGATTTGCATAGGACTTTTCAGATATTATTTAACAGCGAAATATGTTAAGACCAGGGCCGAAGAAAATAAACAAGAAAAAATCCATTTTAAGTGCTTAAATAAGCACTAAAACATTGGTAAATATCAGGGACCGAAACTAACAGTTATTTTTCACTTTTTCACAGTCACTTTGGCCAAATATTTATATAAAAGTCATTTTCTGATAATAAACAAACTGCTTATCCAAATTAAACAAGTTTGGTATCAAATGAAAGAGGAATAAAATAGCTTTAGAACTGAAATGTCTAAAGGAGGAAAGTCACCTATTGTAAAATATTTCAATAAATTTTTTTATTTAATTACTATAGAACACCCTTGGGTGAGGTTTATGAATTTTTTTTTGTACTAAATTATAAAAAAAAATATATAAATAGAGGAGATAACCTTCGTTCATTATTCCCAAATTTTTTTAAGCAGTACGAAGTTCTTAAGAAATTTGCTATGCTTTCTACTATGTTTTGCTAAAGTTTGTTTGTGAAGAGTACAAGGCACGCTTGTTTTCAACGGAAATGCCCGTTCCATTATCTCGGAGGGAAAAAGTAAGACAGCAGGCTGTAAAATATCAGATGTCAAAACTCCTTGGGCACTACTATTCACAAACAAAATAATATTAATTTATTCCTTGACTGTTTTCTTAAAATTTCCGTACTAAGCTTTATACATTGAAATAAACAAAATAAGCATGATAGTTAAAATTAAGCTTGGAAACCCTGAATAAGCAATTCCAAGCAAAATCTCAAACTTTTCGGTTGTTACCAAAGTGTTCAAATTAATTACTGTTATGGAGGTAATTATGTTTCTAATGGAGTTTTTTTGGAGACATTTTAATTTTTTTTTCAAACTCATTTCTCTTTTTTCCACAATTGGCAAACTGAAATGGCGGTCAGTTTAAAAAAAAAAAAAAAATACATCGACTATTTATACATCGAGTGGAAAATATTTGATGCATCGAAACAAAACATTTTCGATGCATCGATGCTTTTCCAACATTCCTAGTTCGCATGGAGAAACCAGTTGAATCATATTAAAAAGGCCGAACTGTAGTGAGAGCTTCTCTTGAACAGGGAGCTCACCAGGACATTTGGCAACGCTTTGAGGAAATCTCCAACGGTTCTGATGCTGATTCCAGTTTTTGTACTGGTGTGGATAGCCAAACGATGGACAGACAAGGCAGCGACCGTACAAAAAAAGGCAGCGATTTAGAAAAAGAGAAATAATTACAGCTACCCCTTATACCCAGATAAGAATATCCTTTCATTTGGTGGAAGCATAGTCGCTAAGAATTTCCAAATTTGTTTGTTGCAATGAAGTATCCCTACGCACTACCTTCCTCAGTGAACTCAGAAAGAGTGCATCGGGTAGCATTTATGTTGAAAATAGAAATACATAGGTTGTTGGCAAATAATTCGGTAATGATTCTTTTTATAATGAAAAATATAAAATATTTTAACTTAAATTACAAATTAAATACTATTTAGGTAATTTGATTATAAAAATAAAAAAAATAAAAAATCAACTAGATTTTTAAATTGAATCTTCTATAATCGAAATCCTGAAATCCGGCCGGATATTCGGATAGCAGAAAAACGGCCGGATAAGCCGGATTCTGGATATCTACCCGATAACCGGCGCATCCCTAATAAAAACCTTGTTGATATAAACATAGTTTTTGAAGTTCATATAAAAAAAATGCCTAAGATAACATAGTTAAAACAACCACATTTTTTGTCAGCCAAAGTGCTTAGGCATAAATTACCTAAACTTGGTTTTGCACGGTCGAGTATAAATTGCATACGTACTATGCTGGATGACACAAGTTTCTTGGGCCCCATACAAAATTTTTCAACTAAGTCAATTGTGTTCGATTTTCTTATGTTTTTTCTGTGTGTATGTATGTACGTACATACTATATTCCCATCGAATTCGCAGGGCAAAGACATTACCTAATTTGATTGCTGGTCGCTTCAGTAGTGTTGGGCTAATGAGTAAGATCCACGTAAGTAGATTAAACTTGATCCAGCTGACTCGAGTTACAAAAAAATGCAACGCTGTTAAGTCATTAGATCGAATTTGATTTGGATTTATTGCGGTCATTTGAAGCTAATTACAAGT
The DNA here is from genome assembly GCF_001687245.7 of Rhagoletis zephyria. Classification (NCBI taxonomy): domain Eukaryota; kingdom Metazoa; phylum Arthropoda; class Insecta; order Diptera; family Tephritidae; genus Rhagoletis; species Rhagoletis zephyria. The sequence goes on along the minus strand of NW_016163792.1, from coordinate 15,601 downwards.
TAACAAAATTCTTCATGCTGCATGCTGTACTAAATGCTGCCTTTAAAACCTGTTGACCTTACTCATATTCCGTTTTTCAAGTATTTCAAAGTGACTTAGGAGGCGATATTAGAGTTTAATCAGATCTTTGAAATTAGATCTTTTGTACACATTTTATACATTTACGACTACTATCTTTTGACATGTTAATTGAAATTTGGGCTTGTGGACTTAAAATTTCAATTAACACACTAGTGAATGGATCGTTGGTAGCATATTGAAAAATTTCCATAAGACTCATTCCAAAGGAATCTAGCCACACGTAATTCAAGGAAAGTTATGAATTTAATTTCATTTGATATAGTTAATGAGAGTAAAGGTGTAGGTACGATTTTAAAGATTAAAGCCAAAATTTCATAACATTATCTTAAAGTGAAAAGTGCTAAGTCCTCTTGTTGGAAAAGTTAAGAGAAATTAAAAATCCATCGTTTCCGACAGATTAAGTTACTTGTTTTATTTTCTACCGTTAATATTCAACGAAAGGTAAATTAGCGTAAGTCCAAAAGAGGCCTAGAAAATCCTATAAGGCCAAAATAATACGTAATCTTTAATTGACATCGAAATGAAATTCGATGTTGTATTTAAAGTCTTGGGAAATATTTAAAGAAAATTGGTATTGTACATATAAGAGAACCTGGCAACTTTTCATTCTAAGCTAATTAATAATTTAAGGAAATATACGTAAATTTTGTAACCTATGTACTATTTAGCGGTATAATGTGCTACTTAT
>NW_016163792.1:0-12791 GCF_001687245.7 Rhagoletis zephyria | reverse complement strand
AGAGCATTTGCTTTATAAACTCTATCAGACAATTGACCATCTCTAGTCCTCTCAAGGCCTGTATAATGGCTTCAGGGATTATACTGTTAAAAGCTGCCTCAATGTATAGAAAGGCTAAAAGACAATCACCCCTATTCTGGTTGTCGTAAATCGTTCGCATCGGAAGTCGTTCGTTGAATTATGTCGTAAACAAAAATATTAACGACAGATTTTTATACGTTTTCAGTACTTCTTCACTTCGAATGGATAATAGGAATAAACATGTTTAGTAAATTATGTCATTGGTTGCCTCATAACGCCAATGAAAATCTCAAATTTCGACGAACGACTGTCGTTCCGACAACCGGAATAGGGGCGAATAGTCCTTATAACTGGAGGACTTTTCAATAAAATTGACCAGTCTATGCAGCGAGGACTTGTCCTTCAGGTAGCCATGTTGATTGTTAGATAGTAGTCGACAGTGGCGGATCCAGCGGGGGGTTTTGGGGGTTAAGCTACGTGTTAGACAGTGGTGGACCCACGGGGGGTGTTTTAATACATAGACGCCATATTATACATACATATGCGCCATATTAAAACATCCCCCGTGGATCCGCCACTGACTGAAACGTAGTTGTGACATGCACGTTTACTAGACCGCTGAAAGGAAGGTATGAAGAGCCCTTGTTTGCCAACTCCCTGGGAAATGTTTGTCCAGGAGCAGTGCTACGGTTTCTATTCTCGTCGCGGTCCAGGGACCGTCTTCCTTCTGCAGAAACCCGATCCGGTTCGAGGTTGTCGACAGCATTTTTCTTAATTTGGCAGTCTCGGAAGTATCCTCGCCGCCATTACAGACGTCGCTCCAGGAAAACCCCTTGGCTTCCCGCAAAGCCTTCTTGTACTCACGCAAAGACTGCCCATATCCTTGCCACCATTATTCTTGATTCAGCTTTCTTGCCTTTTTGAACTGGGTCCTGTAGGCTTTACGCGGTGAGTCCAACTCCCGAGACCACCAGTGGGGGTTTCGCTTGCCCCTGGGTCTAGAGTCAGGACAAGCCTTTGCCAAAGCCTCTGAGCAAATCCGAGCAATGGAGTTAACCATATCCTATAACTCACCAGTGGTACTGGGCTCATCAGGTGAGGGATATGGTAACTTGCTAGTCGGTATTTCTCAGAGACAAGTCTAGAATCGTCTCAATATATCTATGGTCGGAAAAAGAGTATTCATTAAGAGCTCTCCAGCTTTTAGCATATCAAAAAGATTGTTGATACATAGCGTAAGGTCTATGACCTCCTCACGATTTTTCACAACAAACGTACGTTATGAACCCCTGTTACATATCATTAGCTTAGTTGTTAAAAAGTAGTTAAAAAGAGAATCACCTTGATTATCGATGTTCCAGCTCTACCACTGTATATGATAAGCGTTAGCATCGCCTCCTAATACAACGAAACTCGTGCTGTGTTCGTCAACCAGTCTGCACAACAAAGATTGCAGAGGATGCTCAGCCTCATAGGGCATGTAAACGGAGGCCTATACGATCGACACGTATCCTATCTCCAGTATGGTACTCGTGAAGTCACCATCGCTTTAATAATGTAGAAGAAAGATATTTAAATGACGATTGGGATTAACTTGTCAAACAACGTTAAATTACAGGCATCTAACCCTAATTTATTTCTCATGCAAATATAGGTTCGAGTATTTTTTATGAAGTGTAAAGTAAAGTGTTTTGTGATGTAATATTACTTTTCATTTTGTGAATTTGGTACAAGGTCTAATAAAACAATTGCATGTACTATTAAAAAAAATACAAGATGTAAAGTTATTTTTATTTATTTATTTATTTTGTCTACAGAAAATTGTAGTCTTACAGACTATTACATTAATTACAAAGGTTTTTAAAAGTTTAAGCATAAAATAGCTCTTATTGAGATTGCATCTATTGCGATTGCACTATGCAATAAAAAGCAGTCAACTCTAATGTTATAAATCAGGAACAATCGCCTTAAAAAGATTTCCAATTTCTTTGCAATGTATTCCTCCAGTAGGGATGATACGTGCGGTAGTAACCCAGAAAAAGGATATCCTAATCCACTGTGCTCATAATCCAAGCTGTGTCCCTCATACGTAGCGCGTGATAACAGTAAGGTTACCATCGTGGACGCCAGTAGGGGCGCCAGTAGATGTACCATTAGGGGTACAATCGAAAGTCGAGATAACAGTAAGGGTACCATTAGGGACGCCAGTAAGGGCGACGTTAGCTGTATTATTAGGTGTACAATCGAAACGAGAGATACTATGCGAGACGCCAGTATGGGCACCATAGGATGAACCATTAGATATGATATAGAACGCTTCGTTAGGATGTTGTATTATTGAGGATATCTTGACGTTAGAACAACATACCGATACCCGAATTAACAACAGATCGGTCTGTTCTACACCGAAACGCGGGCGGGTTTATTAATGCAATATATACATATAAATACTTATTTCTTGCTTACAATGTTGGTAAAATGAAGCATGTAATTAAGTAACTTAACAACTTACTCAGAATTTTGTAATAATTTTAATTTCAAATTCAATTATTATGAGTTGCATTCGATTTTCGATCTTCGCTGGCTATCGAAGATCGAAGATCTAACGTGAAATTTGTATTATGAGCTATGCAAGCGTGTCGAAATTTTCGTTGAGTATCGAATTTTCTGTCGAACAGAATTTTACTTTCGTTGGTGTAGCGATGTGTTAGAAAATTGTAAAAATGTATGATTTTGCATTTGTTTTCTTACTTTTTGGCGGCTAGACACTAATTTTAAACAATTTTTATTAATTTCATGCAGTTCTAACATCGTGAACACTAAACACAAGCTCAAAAGTCTGGTTTTACTTATGAAAGAAAATCCTAACACGCTAGTTTTAATATATTTTAAATAGATTTGGATCATAAAATGTCAAAATATATTCGAAAGACTACACTTAAACTCTCTTAAACGTTTTCTGCTCCAGGCCAGTTTTCTAAGCTCTCATTCTCTGACAAATCGTTCAACCAGAACTCCGTTGTACTAATTAAAATTTTTTTTACCACGTTTGTATAAACTCGCTTTCTTTTTTATTTCATTTTAATTTGCACAAATTTACATATGTATATATGTATAAGCACACTATTTAGTTTGCTCGATTTGTAAACAAAGCTTCTCAGCGGTGAAAACGCGCGAAATTCACAATAGCGCTATTCTTCATCGAATGAGCGCCATAATACCAAATGAAAATTCGTTCGATCAGCACTTTCGACCACAGTCGAAGATCGAATGCAACTCATAATAGGGGCCTCAATTTTGCGCTTTTCTTTTGCGAATCTTTCTATTATCCTTTCAGTGTCAATTTCAATATCTAAGTGTACGTGTAAAAGTGCTAGACCTATCAGTCTTTCTTCATTCATGGTACTACGCAACCATGTTTTTAACCGGCGAAGACTTCTTTCGGAAGTAGCGTTACTAGCTGGAAGTGTGACCAGAGGGCGGGGAAGTTTGTTAATCAATGGAAAAACATATTCGTCGCATTTACCAAGAACTTCTGCTGCTGATTTTGGGAATGGCTTTTCGCTTTCCTTATTTGTCTATGTTCCAACCACACTTTATACTCTCCTTCCAAATCGATACCGTCTTTTTCTAAGAAAAGTACGTATCGTTTTCCAAGCGATTTTACGCGTTTGGTAGCATTATTTTTTTCGTCAGGCGCATTATATTCCCCAATTTTAGATGGAAATAATAAGTTCAAATCAAAAATGTTTAATGTCTCTTTCGGCAATCTTTCTCGGAGATCGAGCAAAATATTATCCAATAGCGGTATGAATATTGCCTTTCTATAATAATCTTCAGCGTTAGACGCACGATAATTAGCCCGAAAATTTTGTGTACTTGCTCTCCGAGGAAGGACAATGTCAAAATCCAATTCCTTAGCGATATCGGTAACTTTTGAAAATATATCAGAAAAATGTGTATCAGCATTCTCTATAATTTCGAAGAATATTCACAATGCCATTGACTGCTTCGCTAGCACGATTCAAGTCAAGCGAGGGCGCTTGGAGAAGTAACTTTTAATTTTTAATTTTTTAATTTACTTTTTAAATTTTTATTATATTTTTCAAGTCATTAATATTTTTATGCGCATACAAATGTCTGGTTACACAGTTGAAAGTGAAATTTCCTACATACGTGCACCGCAGAAATAAACAAAAAGTAGTATCAGAAAGTTCGATTTGACATACATACATACATACATACATTCATAGTATCTATATCCCCATTGTTGTGATTTTTCACGTTGACGAAAAGTTTTGCACAATTTCTTATTCTATAAAAATCTTGTGCAAGCCTAAAAAATGGTTACGATTGAAGATTAAAATAAAAAAAAACTTTAAAAATTTTTTTTGAAATTTCTCGTTTGATGTCATATATTTTGTCCGAAATTTTGCTTTTTCGAGCTCTGGGGGGGCGGCGATCGCCCCCATCGCCCCGCTCCCCTATCCGCCACTGGTATCAACGTTTAAATTTTAGTAATTTTTTTAATTTGATCGCCATATTGGATCCGCCATTTTGAATTTAAAAAAATTGACTTCAGATTCGTAATCGGCGACCCCAAAATCTCTCGATTGCGGGTTCTCGAACAAATCCAACAATAAAAAAAAAAAATGGATCGCCATTTTGAATTTTGAAAAACTGACTTCACATTCCTAATTAGCAACCCTAGGGGGGTTGGTAACAAGTTCTAACCAATGACAACACGTAAGTCCGTCTATTATCAACGTCCCAAGGCCCATTCTAACTGCCCAAGACAGGTATGTAATTTAAAGAATATTACCTTATAATACCAGTGTAATTATGTAAAAACCACATTTTAAGCTGCATTTTAACATGTCAAGAAACTAAAAAATTGAGAACATCAGCTTTTTTATAAAAAATCGACCTGCGTGACCTCTAAGAAAACTTTTTTTCAAACTAAAAAAACACGTTTCTGTCTTTTTATCATAATTAACAATAATTTGAGGTAGCGTTTATGAATTTCTAAAAAGCAAGTAAGAAAGTCTAAGTTCGGGCGGAGCCGAACATTAAATACCCGGCGCAAATATTAAATATATGTTTTTCACCTTTCCGAAAGCTACCGCTACATGGTGCCGGGGTGTGTAAATTTTGAGTAAATTAGCGTCCTTAAATTTCGAAATATTGACGTTTCAAGCATTTCTAAAATTTACCGTTATATGAAAGGCCGTAATTTTAGTCCGATTTCAGTAATTTTTAACGCTTTGCTTTTATGTGGCAAGCACAATAACCATGGAAGAACGGTTACCGAGATACATATATGTGATCATAAGTAGGCGGTGCCTCGCCCATTTTCCAAAATTTTATCATAAACGTATTTCCTGGTAAAGGATTGTTGCAAGCATCAATTTTGAATAAATTAGCTTTAATATTTACTGATTTATCGAAGATATCGTATTTCTCCAAATTACCGTTATATGGGATGTGGGCGTGGTTATTGTCCGATTTTAAAAATTTTCAGCCATTTGGTATCCTGTACCAAGGCCAATAACTGTGCCAAGTTTGGAAGAAATCGGTGCAGCGGTTGCCACGATATACACATGTAACCATAAGTGGCCGTGGCTACGCCCATTTTTCAAAAATTTATAATATTCTTATTTTTTGTCTAAAAATTATTGTAAATATCAATTTTGAGTGAATAATCTTCAGTAGTTACTAAAATATCGCAGTTTCCGTATTTCTGAAAATTACCGTTATATGGGAAGTAGGCGTGGTTATTGTCCGATTTTGCCCATTTTCAATACCATCCGTCCTACGCCGAAAGAAGTCACGTACCAAGTTTCGTTAAAATATATTAATTTTTACTCGAGTTATCGTGTGCACAGACGGACGGACGGACGGACAGACAGTCACCGCTTAATCGATTTCTCTTTTCATCCTGATCATTTATGTATACATTTGTCTATATCTATCTCGATTCGTTTTGCCTGTTACAAACAACCGTTATGTGAACAAAGTTATAATACTCTTGTGCACAAGTGCGCTCGGGTATAAAAAAATTTTTGAACCACGTTACTGTAGAGTCCTAATAAAGATTGCCACTATTCCTTTCCCATCTAGCTCATGGTAGGAATAAAATCCTCTGCATGCATTGACAACCGCTGTCTAATGCGTTTCAAAATCGTCAGTTTTCTTTTCCCACACCTTTGTAATATTTTGTGCGTAAATAATAAATGTTACAAAAGCAAATCCTTTTAGAGCATTTTTGTTGTTGCGCTGTCCNCTTTCAAAATCGTCAGTTTTCTTTTCCCACACCTTTGTAATATTTTGTGCGTAAATAATGAATGTTACAAAAGCAAATCCTTTTAGAGCATTTTTGTTGTTGCGCTGTCCAAAAAAGGTCAACTTGAACAGAAATTTTCGTGTCAGTATGTAGGTAAGTACTCAAGCACATTTGCTTTAAGTACCCCAGCAAAAAATTGTGCGATTAATCTCTAAAGAGAGTATTCCGAGATTACTCTCAATCGGGTACAATTGGGCGCAACTAGTCTCATACGGGTGCTATTGAAGATCAATTAGTCTCGACTCATTCTTTACTATATTCGCTTAACAAACCTGGGCACCCTGGTTCAAATCGCGGCTGGCGCAAATTTTTACTTTTATTTTTTTTTAAGTGACTAGTCGCTTTTTGTACCCGTTCGGGTATAAAGGGGNGCTATTGAAGATCAATTAGTCTCGACTCATTCTTTACTATATTCGCTTAACAAACCTGAGCACCCTGGTTCAAATCGCGGCTGGCGCAAATTTTTACTTTTATTTTTTTTAAGTGACTAGTCGCTTTTTGTACCCGTTCGGGTATAAAGGGGAACAATTAGTCTCTTCATAGGACATGCTCGAACAAAGGCGAACAGTTCATTCCATATAAAGAGATCAAAAATGGTATTAGTCACATGTTCCTTAGCGATTGCTCCCGGAGTCATCCCGGATTAGTCGCATTTTTTGCAGGGTACAAGAACATATGTAATGTAGTTATGTACGTTGTGGCGTACAAATGTGTCTATTTATGTACGTCTACCTGCCCCATGCAATCTCAACATTATTTTAAGGACAGGGAAATATTTACAAATAATGAAGTTGATACCACGAAATAGTTAACTGATGATAATTGTCATTATCTTGCCCAATGAAAAATTGCCTTTACAAGGTGGAATATTTAGCCGTTTATTTTGAAAGTGGCCTAAGTCATTTCTACCTCCTGTGCTTAAATTGTTGGTTACTTTAACTGAATGCTTCTGTAAATCGTACTTACGTTATAAACTTTTGACAGAACTTTTTACTTTTGGCTGATGACGATGAGCGCATAACAGGCGCGTTCAGATACAGGCATATCGTCACTGCAGTCTAACGGCATGAAATGACTTATGCAACTTTCAAAATAAATGGCTCATTTATTAGTGTGGAGTAATTCTTATTGAGTAACCTGCTTATGGAATTATGGACTACGTGACCTAACCCGTTTTTGCATTAAAGGAAGAAAAAATAAAAAAAACNAGTGGAATATTTAGCCGTTTATTTTGAAAGTGGGCTAAGTCATTTCTACCCCCTGTGCTTAAATTGTTGGTTACTTTAACTGAATGCTTCTGTAAATCGTACTTACGTTATAAACTTTTGACAGAACTTTTTACTTTTAGCTGATGACGATGAACGCATAACAGGCGCGTTCAGATACAGGCATATCGTCACTGCAGTCTAACGGCATGAAATGACTTATGCAACTTTCAAAATAAATGGCTCATTTATTAGTGTGGAGTAATTCTTATTGAGTAACCTGCTTATGGAATTATGGACTACGTGACCTAACCCGTTTTTGCATTAAAGGAAGAAAAAATAAAAAAAACTTAATACATGGGAATGCTGGCACAAGTGAACAGTTTTCTGGATTCCCAACAAGCATTTCAGTAAACGTTTTTAAAAATAACTTAAATTAAGTTTGCTATAATAAGCGTTAAATAAGCATTTTTTAATATTAAGCTTATTAAAAGNAAATTATATTTCTAAAATATTAGATTTTGTGCTATGTTTTTAATATAGAGGTTTTACATTTCGATGTGCTATTAACGATGGTCGCCGATTCATAGTGGTCACTGGGAAATTTAGAAAAATTGCCGCCGACGCACAGGGGGAGAGTTTTATACAAAAGTTGGGCATATTTAAATAATAAAAATTGAGCTAGGTGCTTCAAATCTCGTATGCAACCTTCCCTGATTAGGATTAGTAAAAGTTGTTAATATGACCAAATCCATCGACATATACGCCCACCACCCATATGTTGTATGTTTTAAATTGCCATACTCCCGTAGCTGTTAAAGCTACCGCAAATAACGATTACTTTTGAAATTTTCTACTCAAAAAATCACACTGAAAGAGAAATGCTGCGTGCATAAGGAGTACACCAATATATTTCTTACTACTCGAAATATCTTCAGCGACACCGATTTTTATTTTTTTGTTTTTATTTATTTATAAAGATCAAAGATCTTTCCGAGCAAAAAATAAAACTTAAAACGTAACGATTATTTTCCGATCAATAAATAAAACTTAAAACGTAACGATTATTTTCCGAGCAAAAAATAAAACTTAAAACGTAACTATTATTTTCCGAGCAAAAAATAAAACTCAAAACATAACGATTATTTTCTAAGTAAAAAATAAAACTCAAAAAATAATGATTAAACTTGATTTTTATAAGTAAAAATCAAAAAATTAAAATCAGTGCCGCTGAAGGTATTTTGAGTAGTAATAAATATGTTGGTGTACTCTTTATGCACGCAGCATTTTTCTTTCAGTGTGATTTTTTGAGTAGAAAATTTCAAAAGTGATCGTTATTTGCGGTCCCTGCCACTGACACAAACACTCATCTCCCAAGCAAAGAGTGTTTGTCACCATAGCATATCACTCTGTGCGATCTTTTTGTGTTTTCCGTTGTCGGTTATTTATCATGCTGAAATTTCCCTTAGGCAAAGACACTTTAGCAGGGAATTTTATTTTTAAGTGTCTTAGTTTGTGGGTTATTGTAAGACTGAAAAATATAAGGTAAATTTAAAAATTTTACTAATATAAGGGCAAAGGTGAAGGGGAATATGTAATGTAGAAAATGATAAACATAAAGATGATAAAGATAAATATTAAGAAAAAGATGAGGATGAGTAAAGATAAAGATAAAGGAAGAAATATTAAAATAAAGGTAATTATAAAGAAAATGATATAGTCACAGAGACTCAGCCTGGGAACTATTTCGGGTGTTTAGGCGCGTCTGCTAACACCAGGCGCTTAAATACACGCTATGTACTGCTGCATGTGAAAAAATTTCTTGTATGAAATTTTTGCACATGCACTTCCCAACTGCCATGCAATTGAACTTCAAAGTATGCTCGGCCTAGTCTGATGCATCCTCCGGACACTGCTTCCGGAGCATTTTGCGGCCTCTGCATGGCTTACAACCATGCAGAGGTGGTAAACGAACTTTACCATTGGCCACAGTGCCTACCCACCATTTTTGAACCAATAAATATTTTTTTTTATAAAATACATATGTACACGCAAGCATACTGGTTACATACTGAGTTATTCATCGGGATTTTCGGTATTATGGGGACTTATCAATATAATAATCATTTTTTTTTATCGCTTTGTTATCGATACTTTTATCGAGTTTGCTATCGATATTTTAATCGATTTTGTTATCGTTATTCTTATCGAGTTTGTTATCGATTTGGATATCGATTTTGCTATTTTTATCTATTTGGATATCGATTTTGTTATCGATATTTTAACCGATTTTTTATCGATAATTTGATCGATTCCGTTATCGATATTGTTATCGATTTGGGTATTGATTTTGTTACCGATATATTTCTACGCACTTCTACGGTACCCTGCGTACACGTTCGTGGGTAACCGCGCTCTAACACTCATTTTTCCTCTTCCAGCGATAAGTGTCCTTGTCCAACAGCAACGGAAAAAGATATGCAAATAACCCTTTCCCACTGAGAAGAGCACACATCTACAAAAAATAAACCACCTGTTCTGTTTTGTGGGTTAAGTTTTCTCTTAAGTTGTGATGGTTATTTTGGGACACTTTCAAAGTGGAGAGGGATATTTTCGACCTCTGCTGAAACATAACACAAAGCCACACTGATTTCGATGCGGCAAACGTTAAGCTGTTTTTGATCGACTTTTTTGTGTTAGGAATATTGTGCTATTGAAAAAAAGTGTCAAAATCAGTTTGCGGTTCAATAAATAACTATGAGTGGCCTTAATTTAAGCCCAAGTGGAACGTTCCATCACCTTTTGTTTCTTTGCTAGAATTTCCAAAAATATTGCAAAAACGCGATTTTTTACAACTGATCCTCGTTTTTACCAAAATCTGTTGCTGATGGAAACTTCATACTTAAAGGTTCGTAATCAGCACAAAAAACTCTTTTAAAAACAGCTTTAACATTCGTCGAAGAGAATTATTTTTCCCCTTTTTTGTTGGCCTGTTTAATTATGCAATCAAAGTGTACGAAAGACTTAAGGCACAAACTTATCGTGCACACAAAATGAAAAAGTGTTCCATAAAGGCGTATTCATTGTTATAGTTCAGAACTTTTCTTCCAGTTGTTGTGTTTTTCTCTCTGGGAAAGCAGCTGAGAGAAGTTCTGAACGCTTTTGGGTAGTGAACTCAACTGCAACTTTAGGTTTCTATCAAGATTGATAGAATACTCTCAATCGTGGGTTTGTATAGTAACTTCTCCAGTAAAAGATTGCGGCGAGAGCGTAAAACCAAAATAGAGCGTAAAATTGAGAAAACTTATTGAACACAAATCTAGTAAAAACTTGCAAGTGAATAGTTGTTGCACTGTTTTGACATTCTGTTGTAAAAGTTTAATATTTATAAATCAGTTTTAAACTCTTTGCTTTACACACAAGCACTTAAACAGTCCAGTGCATAATTAATATTTTGACATTCATTCTTCTTTTTCTTCTGCTAGCTAATTTCTGCTAGTAAAAATTTCACTAGCAAGAATTTGCAGTTCTCTCCTGTTATTACGCTCTCGACTCAGGGCTCTCTTGCAAATTTTTTGGGTTATTATACACTTTTCCAGTAAAAATTTGCAGGTTCCAGTACAAATTACTATTTGTTACTATACAAACCTTTTAGTTCAGAGCTAGAACTCCGCCTTAAATGGACAGTTCACCCTAATGACAAACGATCTGGAATTTAAAATGATCCACCTTTCTGGCTTAGAATTAACATCTGTGATTCTAACTGGAACGAGTTTTCATTATACTTAACGTAAAATCTCAGTTAGTCTAGACTTAACTTAAATTAACTTACCGTAAGAAATCATCAATGATTACTCAACACGTCAACTTAAGCCAAGAGCGGAAATGTTTTGTTTTTGTATTTTCTCTTTCAGCTGTATAACAGTTCGCCGCCTAAACTGCCACATAAAAAAAAACATGCAAACAAAAATTTTTGCTTTCATTTATTTTTAAGAAATACAAAAATGAGAGTCTGGCAAGCCTGATTCACTCACCGCTCTCAATTTCGGTAAGGCCGTAACTTAAGAACCTAAAATATACAGGTTCTTGAATTTTTTACGGTAAGTTAAGTTTTAACTAACCTCCAACACAGTTTCTCATATAACAGGTTGGCCAAAATATTAAGTTAAGTTACGGAAACTAAGTCTAGACTAACTGAGCTTTAAGTTCTCAAAACTTTTGTTCTCGCTTCGTTCTCTAGCAGAACGCTCCCCAGACTATTCTTCTTATTTTATCCTCCTTGAGAACGTTCTCGATACTTTCTTTCTTAATTTGCTCTCATTGGAAACGTTCCCTAAAATTTTTTTTCTCAATCTCTTCTTCTTTTGTTCCCGCTCAAACTGAACTAAATACTTTTGTTCCCGTTTGGCTCTTTTGTTGGAACGTTCTTGGCTTAAACTTTATTCTCGCGCAGAACCAAACCAAAACTGGAACGCTCGGTCCCTGGTTTGAAATCATTATCCGTAAAGGGAGATGTAAGCAATATTGGTATCGAACGAAAATCTATTAAAGACTTTCGAACTGATATAACTTTTACTCCACCTTTAAGAAATGTGTTAATAATAATAATAATAACTCGGCAAAATGGGACGACATGCTGGAGGTCTTGGAATGGTCATTCAAGGTTCCANATTTGAGTATGTACGTTATAAAATATGTCGTTGCGAAGTGCACAGATGCTTTTTCGTTATACGAAATTAAAATTAAGAAGAAAAAAATTGAATTTTATGTTCCGTCTGATGGTAATTAAACCCGGACGCTCTTGGTAGCAACCAATTGTATCAAGCGTCGTTGCACACTCAGCTACAGCCATACATGTAAATGTGTTTTCAAATGTTGAGTTTGAATCAACACCACAGCGCGCGATTAGTGCATGATGTCGTACCATGTATGTACATATGTATGTATGTATGTGTTGTCACCGCTTTGCATGCTTTGTATACATATATGCTTTCGGCAAGTGAAAATGCTTCATTTTAATACAGGCGTATTTAATTTGAATATTTCCATTATACGTAGTGTAATGAAAAAATCCATTTTGTTAAGACTTTTCACTTGATTTAAAAACGAACATTTTTAAACGGTAATCAAATAAACTTTTTTTTATTTTTACAACGCGTTTTTTTTCTCAGTGTACTTGCTATATATGATCCGGGACTACCTCAGAGACCGTTGGCTTTTGT
>NW_016163791.1:26150-34742 GCF_001687245.7 Rhagoletis zephyria | reverse complement strand
AGGCCCATGAAGTTTTCCATGTATTTTGCATGGGCAAAAAACACTTTTTCGTAGAAATTCTTGAAAATCAATATTTTCAATCGGAAAACTCTGTTTCTCTTCAGGAGACTTCAAACAATAATACCCAATGATTTATTTAAAAAATTGTTAATACTAACAATTTTATATGGGTCCTCCATGGTATTTTTTTTGGTTTCTGGAGGACCTACAAAAATTAGTAAACATTACGAAATGCTTACATCAACAACGGGGTATTGTTACTAAAAAACTTGATTTTAAAGAATTATGAACACCCCCGTTTGTACGAAAAAGGTTTTTCTTCTCCATAAAAAAAAACGTGAAAAATTTCGTGGTCTTTGAGGCAGTTTTAAATATTGTTGTTTTTAAACAAAAAAATACTGGTATTATTTTTTTTCATTTAGAAAAATTCTAGCGGGTAAGAACTTAACACCTTAAACTTATGCATTTTTGGACCACCCTATTTTACATACATCCATACCGAGTATGAGCGTCAGGAAGGCGATTGTGAGCACGAGGCTGACGCAAGTACGCTTGGTGATGAGGCAGCTCTAAAACGCTTTTGTAAAGAAAAAAGTACGGGTATTCTTATTCTATTTAGAATACCTTAATACTTTAACCTTTTTTTACCACCCTAATGTACAATGTGTATGTACATATGTACGAGTATAAGAGCATTTATTAAAATCCACTTTCTGCACTATTAAGTAAATGAAATTATATTTAATTTTGCGCTCTTTCACAGGCTATCTGCTGGGGAATTTCGTCTCGGAGCGCAAATATCAAATGCGACTGAATAAAGCAGGTGGCAAGGGAGCTGGGCCGCCACACACTATAGACATTTCCAGCGATGACTATGCAAAGCTTAAAGAAATCAATGCTTATCAAAAGAACAAAGATAAATTATTAAGCTCAGCGCAAGCGTTGAGTAAACTTGTGCAACGTGATCAAAGCAATCCGGCGAGTTCCATTAATTCGGATATATTCAACAAGTACATATCTTGCACGCAGGACATTCCGCCCAGCACCAGTATGGAGTCTAGCCTATTTATTGAACAGTTAGTGGATAATACGGCGGCAAGGCAACGTGATTGCCTGCGTGTAATACAACTGATTATTGATAACCATATGACTGGTGGAGCGAACTGAAGGGGGCCAGAGAAGAAGTGCTAATTTTAAATTTAAGGGAAAAGAGTTAACGAGCAAGCAAAACTGAGCGTATGTAAATACATGTGAATGTGTGTTAAAACGTTGATGAAATGAGGTAATATTGGTGCGGACTATGGAAAGAAAGTGGCTGATTCAGATTTTATAGACATTCATAAGTATAAACATATACATATAAATAGTAATATCGTTCATAGTGGGCCAAATACTTTTTTATATTGTCTATGTACTATATTATTTTTGTAAAGATTTTTTCTAGGCATATACTAGGCGTACATACATACGTAGATACACTTGCATATACTTATGTTTTAGAAGATTACATACGAGATAAACAGTCCAGTCATATTGGCAAGCCGAATAATTCTTATTGTATATTTATATGTATGTAGATAGTTGGCAGTACTCCCCAAGGAGTGCTAGAGCATATGAATGCAGTACCAGTAGGAAAATAAAAGAGGCTTTTTATGGCAGTAAAATGTTGTTCTAAATACATAATATGTATAAATTACCTTGAAGAATTTAAACTCACACAAGCATATACATATGTACACTCAATAAAAATTACATAATTATACAGAAAATCATTTATTATTATCATCGAGATCTAACCAAAAAAAAAAGAAGAAAGAAGAAACATTTAGCAAAGGAAACGAAAGTAAATACAAACTCGAACAATGCAAATGTATGTAAATTTTTTTTTTATATCATTCTTGAATGTGCTCAATGTTTACACAAGAGANTGTGCTAGTCTTCCACGCAAATAACGAAATGTGCTACTCTTCCACGCAAAAATCTGAAATGTGCTAGTCTTCCACGCAAATAACGAAATGTGCTACTCTTCCACGCAAAAATCTGAAATGTGCTAGTCTTCCACGCAAATAACGAAATGTGCTACTCTTCCACGCAAAAATCTGAAATGTGCTAGTCTTCCACGCAAATAACGAAATGTGCTACTCTTCCACGCAAAAATCTGAAATGTGCTAGTCTTCCACGCAAATAACGAAATGTGCTACTCTTCCACGCAAAAATCTGAAATGTGCTAGTCTTCCACGCAAATAACGAAATGTGCTACTCTTCCACGCAAAAATCTGAAATGTGCTAGTCTTCCACGCAAATAACGAAATGTGCTACTCTTCCACGCAAAAATCTGAAATGTGCTAGTCTTCCACGCAAATAACGAAATGTGCTACTCTTCCACGCAAAAATCTGAAATGTGCTAGTCTTCCACGCAAATAACGAAATGTGCTACTCTTCCACGCAAAAATCTGAAATGTGCTAGTCTTCCACGCAAATAACGAAATGTGCTACTCTTCCACGCAAAAATCTGAAATGTGCTAGTCTTCCACGCAAATAACGAAATGTGCTACTCTTCCACGCAAAAATCTGAAATGTGCTAGTCTTCCACGCAAATAACGAAATGTGCTACTCTTCCACGCAAAAATCTGAAATGTGCTAGTCTTCCACGCAAATAACGAAATGTGCTACTCTTCCACGCAAAAATCTGAAATGTGCTAGTCTTCCACGCAAATAACGAAATGTGCTACTCTTCCACGCAAAAATCTGAAATGTGCTAGTCTTCCACGCAAATAACGAAATGTGCTACTCTTCCACGCAAAAATCTGAAATGTGCTAGTCTTCCACGCAAATAACGAAATGTGCTACTCTTCCACGCAAAAATCTGAAATGTGCTAGTCTTCCACGCAAATAACGAAATGTGCTACTCTTCCACGCAAAAATCTGAAATGTGCTAGTCTTCCACGCAAATAACGAAATGTGCTACTCTTCCACGCAAAAATCTGAAATGTGCTAGTCTTCCACGCAAATAACGAAATGTGCTACTCTTCCACGCAAAAATCTGAAATGTGCTAGTCTTCCACGCAAATAACGAAATGTGCTACTCTTCCACGCAAAAATCTGAAATGTGCTAGTCTTCCACGCAAATAACGAAATGTGCTACTCTTCCACGCAAAAATCTGAAATGTGCTAGTCTTCCACGCAAATAACGAAATGTGCTACTCTTCCACGCAAAAATCTGAAATGTGCTAGTCTTCCACGCAAATAACGAAATGTGCTACTCTTCCACGCAAAAATCTGAAATGTGCTAGTCTTCCACGCAAATAACGAAATGTGCTACTCTTCCACGCAAAAATCTGAAATGTGCTAGTCTTCCACGCAAATAACGAAATGTGCTACTCTTCCACGCAAAAATCTGAAATGTGCTAGTCTTCCACGCAAATAACGAAATGTGCTACTCTTCCACGCAAAAATCTGAAATGTGCTAGTCTTCCACGCAAATAACGAAATGTGCTACTCTTCCACGCAAAAATCTGAAATGTGCTAGTCTTCCACGCAAATAACGAAATGTGCTACTCTTCCACGCAAAAATCTGAAATGTGCTAGTCTTCCACGCAAATAACGAAATGTGCTACTCTTCCACGCAAAAATCTGAAATGTGCTAGTCTTCCACGCAAATAACGAAATGTGCTACTCTTCCACGCAAAAATCTGAAATGTGCTAGTCTTCCACGCAAATAACGAAATGTGCTACTCTTCCACGCAAAAATCTGAAATGTGCTAGTCTTCCACGCAAATAACGAAATGTGCTACTCTTCCACGCAAAAATCTGAAATGTGCTAGTCTTCCACGCAAATAACGAAATGTGCTACTCTTCCACGCAAAAATCTGAAATGTGCTAGTCTTCCACGCAAATAACGAAATGTGCTACTCTTCCACGCAAAAATCTGAAATGTGCTACTTTTCGACGCGAATAATGAAATGTGCTAGTCTTCCACGCTAATAGTGAAATGTGCTAGTCTTCCACGCGAATAGTGAAATGTGCTACTCTTCGTAGGGACCGACGATATGTACATAACTGTGTGCATACTTAAATTCATGTGCACACAAAATACATGTAAAAGAATTTTTTATTTTAGTTAACAACATCCTAAGATCCCCTTGGCGCTGACACTGAATAAAATTGTTATTTATTTAAGATGTACTGAATTTTATACATGTGCAATATAAATACAAAAAAAAAACAACAACACGTCGATGTACTTTACATAATTTGAACCAAGAAGAAAAAAGAATGCTTTAAGGCAGTAAAATGAATAAAATGTGAAATATAGATGTGAAAAAATAAGTCGAGTCATAAGTGGAAAATAATTTTTATTGCTTAACTTCCACAGTTGGGAGGTGACATTGCAAAAGTACAGTATACAGCATGATTCATTTATTAAAGGTTGGATAATTACACTGTGCGAAAGTCAAAAAAATACCCGAAGGCGTTATGGCAATTAGGAGAGAGAAAGAGCTCTAGAAAATTTGATCACCTGCCGTTTTGTACGTACACGTCACATTTTTTTTTACGTTGGCTTGAAGTTTTCCTAATTCGACCTTGTGTTGATCAAGATTAATTCAGAAATCTGGTATAATACTACATTTCCCATCAGCCTTAATTTGTAGGGTCTGTAGTAAAATTTAATGATGCATATTTTGGTGTAATTTCCTTAGCTACTACAAGCACGCGTATGGTTCGCTTTGACTCCTTTTTGTATGAAATCTAGTAGTAAATGAAAGTTCCTCCTTGCTGTTGACCTATTGATTTGATATTTGGTATACACCTCTAGTTCTAACGACGAAACCGACCAACAAGGAAGAGTCTTATCGTGCGATAACCCTCCTTACCCGGTAGCGAAGACACTTGAGGCTTTGCTACTCCCGCACTACACCAACCACCTGACCCCACCGAGGCGTCAGCACGGCATGGTGCACAGCACAACAACAGCATTTATCGCCATATACACCCAGCTAACCCGTGGCCTGAATCGAAACCTGTGAGTGATCAGTCCTAGTCGCGTTGGATCTGCTAAAGGCATTTGATACCGTCAATCACGCCAAGATATTAGAATACATTGAGGCTTCCTCTCTCCCACAGGGACTTAAACGGTGGTCATCGAATTTTCTGAGTGGCCTACATTCGTCACTAATTTTTAAAGACATATTTAGCAATCCAAGTAAGATTAAACAGGGAGTCCCACAGGGTGGAGTCGTTTCCCCGCTTCTACTTAATTACTATATTTCAAAGCCCCCTCAACCACCAGAGGGAGTCTAGATTGTTTCTTATACTGACGACTGCTCGAGAATGGTGTCGACTCCTCACTGCAAGGTGCCTATCCATACAAAATTGTCGGGAAACCTTTTTTTGTGGAGAGCTACCCCACGACTCGATGCATCTTTTCGCATGCCCCCTAACCCCCACTCAGCTAACGCCTCTGTCCCTATGAACAAAACCTATAGAAGCTGCGCGCTTCCTGGGTCTTCCGTTAGTTGAGCTTGACGACAACGTTTGAGGGGCAAGTAGATCTAGCCGGGATAACTCATCCGCTATTACAACAACAACAACGACACTACATTTATAAATATTCAGTAAATCTAATATATATTGTAAATCCAAGATAGCCGCCGCCATAAAATGGCTTGAGAGTGCATTTTAGAAAACAGATTTCTTTTCCAAAATGGCATCCCAACAAAAAGGGCCGATCCTAGAGGCGGGCGCTTGAATTGAAACCTTTTTTTAGTAATCTTCGGAACCTCTCTATGGTTTATTTCGTACTAAAATCAATTGGTTTGATAAAGTAAGTCTAACTACGCATACATTAGTACAAAAGATAATTTACTTAGCATGCCGGATTATTGCAATAAAACTGAAATATCGCAATTTTCGGCAAAATACAAAGTGTTGAAATTAAAATATATTGAAACAATGAAATAGCATGTATTAACAAGTCTATTTTGAACAATTCAGCAACACAATTTTCTTTTAACCGGTTACTAAAGTTCCTGTTTCAGATTTTTATTTATATATTTTTTTTTCAGTCACAATTACTCAGAATTTTCCTCTGACATAAATAGATTAAACTTTCGTCACATTCGTATGTGAATTTAGTTGCAAAAACTTGGGTATTTTTGGTCACTTAACATTGAGATGACGGATACAAAATCAATGTTACGAGCCAGAGATAATTAGTCTACTAAATAAATGTTCGCTTTCGGCAACAGTCTCTGGAATAGTGCAGACCATTCCGAGTAACACGCAGAACGGAGGTAAACTTTGCTCCATGAATATTCTCTTAAAGTCTAATTTCCTCGGTTAAATCGATAGAAACGTCGACATCGTGAGACTCACAGAAAGAAGTTGCTTGCCTTTGCAGGATTTCTTTGTTTGTGTCAAGCTGGATGTAGACTTAAGTTTCTGGACAGTATCAATTAATCTCGACATGTAAGTAAGACAGTCCAACAGAATGTTAAACACCTATTGATTGAACTGAGTCTCAAAATTTAAATCCATTTATTCTTGAGGCTGCTGTGCCCGCGTGGTAAGAGGTGCATCCTACCACTACGTAGGACCCAGTCTAGTGAGGTATTTTAAGCTTTGTTTGCTGATCGACTAATTATTTTTGTCCTTTAATACGACACTTTCACGAGTAAGATGATATTAGTAACTTATTCACTGCAGACCATTATGAGAGCGCACCTCTTTGTTGACATTTTTTTAATGCGGATTTACACGTAGAATACTCTACACATTTTTATAAAGAGTTAATGAATATTAAATAAACAAAAGTAAAACTATAAATACTAAAGCTCGGAACACTTTGACGACTGCAACTTCACGACGTAACGACAGCGACATCATTTTGTCGACAAATGTCGCCTTGAAGCCAGCTTCTTAAACATTTTGAAGACCTCAGCGACATAGCAAACAGCTGATTTTAAAGTTTGACATTTTGGTATATTTATTTCACAAATTGTGTATTTTTATTTAAGTAAATAAGAAAAACATGAACAATCAAGAATATGTGATTAATTTTGCGACAATTTAATTTTGCAGCACTACATCTACTCATTGTCGCCGGCAAAATTAGAAATAGATTTAATTTGGCGACGTCGACAATTGCAGTCCTGCAGCCAAGATGTCGTGCTGTCGTCAAAATAATTGTGTCCGTAAGAATGTGTGTATTTAAAATTTGACAGATGCTGCTTGTCGCTTGCTGTCGTCAAAGTGTTCCGAGCTTAAGAATTAAAAGTGTACGATATTTAAATGACGAGAATTGTATCAAGATAAGTTATGTAAAAACACAATTGGGGCTGCATTATAATCAGGTGACTGCAAAGCTGGAAGGAAACCTGTTACTGGTGCAGCGGATAAAATCTATCCACAAGCTCTGTTGTGTGATTTTTTTTTTTGAATTCGCAAGAGAAAGGCTATACAAATCACACCAATCAGTGAATGAGAATTTACAAAATTTAGAGCAGTCTTGAAATTTTACGAAAGAAGATAAAATGTCGTTATCAATTTGCCTAATTGATACTTCTTAGTATTTCTTTGCAAGAAGAGAACAACTATTTATGTATTTCTGAATAACCATGCTTAGAGCTAAAAAGTTTGAAGGAAGTAAAATTTCTGGGCGTAAGGAAATATTTTATGCGTGATACCTAAATCACGGAATTTTTTTCGTTCTGACGGAGTTATTCAAGTTTTCGTGAAGATGCATTGAGAAGTTGCAAGCGAAAAATAATAAGTGAAGTTTTAAATGTACATATGTACAACCCATGACCCCTAAGTTTAATGACACATATTTTTATTCCATTTTCGACATTAAAATATTGACATCCAATAGTTATACACGCAAATGGTTAGATTTAATGAAGCGTTAATCCAAATTCAAAAGCATTTATCTGCTATGCATGCTTTGTTAGCATTTGATAGCAAGAGATAGATAATAAATTACTACATAACAGTGTTTCTAAATTGCATTGTAATTAGTTACTTAAGTATGTTGCGTTTTAAATGAGGCTTTTCAAGTACACATTTAAAATGTATGCAATTGCGTTATTTACAGCCCTTTGTTTATTCCTTTGCCTCATCTTCTCGCTGAAACTATGTATGCATTATCTACTGATAACTTTTTAACTAAGTACTTAAAAATGCTTGATTGTATCTATAAACTTACGGAATGCCTTACGATTCTGAAAAGACAACAACAATGAACTGAGCAAATATGTTTAAAACAATTTTAAGCGGCTGTGGTATCTACATTCACGCACTTTCTCTCTGCAAAAATAAGACAAAAGAGAATTAAGGAAAAAGTACGCGTCTGCCAAGATTATATGTACAAAATATTTTTACATATAGCAAAAACAATAAAAGAATAAAGTTTTTTGTACGCTCATTATTGGTAGTTAAAAATATGAAACGCCCCTCGTGCCAATCATGTTGGTAATTTTTATACCCGAGCGCACTTGTGCACAAGGGTATATTAATTTTGTTCACATAACGGTTGTTTGTAACAGCCAAAACGAATCGAGATAGATATAGACAAATGTATACATAAATGATCAG
>NW_016163791.1:19165-25637 GCF_001687245.7 Rhagoletis zephyria | reverse complement strand
CTTGCAACAATTCTTTACCAAGAAATACGTTTATGGTAAAATTTTGGAAAATGGGCATGGCACCGCCCACTTATGATCACATATATGTATATCGGTAACCGTTCTACCAATTTGTACCAAACTCGGTGTGGTTATTGTGCTTGCCACATATAAGCAAAACGTTGAAAATTATTGAAATCGGACTAAAATAACGGCCGCTTCTCATATAACGGTAAATTTCAGAAATGCTTGAAACTTCAATATTTCGAAATTGAAGGACGCTAATTTACTCAAAATTGATACACCTCGGCTTACCATCTAGCGGAAGGTTTCGGAAAGGTGAAAAAACATATTTAATACTTGCGCCGGGTATTTAATGTTCGGCTCCGCCCGAACTTAAACTTTCTTACTTGTTTTAATTATTCTGCTTTCAATAATGCAATTCGTCACATTACAAATATCCAAAGCTTCAAATGTATTTTGAATATTTATACCAGCGATGCGTGTTCTCCCAAGTTCAACTTCATTTTTCCATATTTTTGGTGCTGAATCATGTAACATGGAATTATACATATTTACAACAAGATAATTCATCAATATTTAGGGTTTTGTTAAGAAAGAGGCAAGCAAAATTAGACAAAATAGCCCAATATATAAAGCGCATACAACTGTACAAATGTACTAATCGTGTGACACTCACTTTAGGCTACCACAATAAAAAATTTTTACAGATATTTTAAGACATATTTGACCATTATTATCATAAACTAAACGATGGTAAATTTGTATGCATATTTCCCTCCAACAGGGGGGTTTAAACCCACAAAACCCTCCTCCTGCGGCCGGCCCTTTATCAATTGTAGGGAACTCATCGAAATAATATTTTATTGCTAAAGTTTATGAAAAGTTAATATTATTTTTTAATTAATTGAAAAAAGGAAAAATTTTCAGAAAGTACCCGAAAAAAATAAATAAACCATTGAAATACCTGAAGTCTGAATTAAGGCTTCGTTGGAGCCAATCGCACCGAAAGTAGGTTTTTTTTAATGAAACTAATAAAACCTGGCTGCTTTGCTCCATTTATTTTATAAAAAGTTTAAGTCGAAAAGGTGCTCCTGCAGAGAGAACTTTTGAAGAAAGCTCGTAGCGAACTAAACTTATGAAAACGCAAGATTTGAGAGAGCCTATGCCATATGATGTACTGAGTTGTGCTACTCAAAAGAAATGAAGGCAATCGGGTAAAATGGGGGCATCAAAACTTTTGAAGGAAATCTAATATCAGTCCTGCGATAGCAATAATCTATGTTCAAAAACTTGGTCAGGCGATTATGAAAGTACTTGTTTACCAGAAGAATGCGGGATCTTTTTCTATTTCCGTTAAATTTAATCAAGCATGTATTAATTTTCAATCTCTGTCAATGGCTTCCAATGCGATGGAAAGGCCAGGTGGAGTAGGACTTGGCTTCACTTGGCATCAGTTGGCGCAGAAGAGTAACGACGTGAGGTCTCTGGCGTCAAAATCCCAATGTGAGGAATAAAAAAAAATTTCCATTAATATGGCAATATATTTGTCTCAGACGGCGGTCGGCCCTTTTTAATATTAAGCGTAGTATTCTCAATATTTAAGTGCTCAATACCAAGTACGAAATTTTTTAATGTTCCGCAAAAAATAAATGATATGAAAATCCATGATGGCTAAATCACAAGCAAAATTTAAGCAAAAAACAAAATCGACTTCAATTCTCATATAAAAATTTAGGAGTACCATTAATTTCTTCACGATCCCATAATTGGCCCAAAAACACATCTGCATATCGAGCCCTAACCGCCAAAATAACGTAAGTGGCATTTTTTTCAAAATTGTCTTGTTGATGCAGAACAGATCACTTATGCCACTTTCGAAATAAATGCCTCCTATATAAGACGATAATTCTGTTTCTAATCGTTCTCAAATGGAATTGAAATCAAATTATTTCTCTGACCTGATTTTTGGTTATAGCTGTGTTGTAGTGGTTAACAGTGTACGCTTACACTACGTGGAGCCTGGGTTCAAGTCGTGGTCAAAGCAACATCGCAAAAAAATATAGAAAAAAGGTTTTTTCTTAACAGCAGTGGTCTCTCGGCACGCAATGGCAAACCTACGAGTGCATTCCTGCCATGAAAAACAGCTTCTCATAAAAATACAAACGCCGTTCGGGGTCGGCGTAGAACTGTAGGTCCCTCCGCTTTGTGTGGCAAAAACAAGGCGCGCGCCACAAATCGGAGGAGAAGCTCGGCCAAACACTAACATACGTGTAATCGCCAATCTGTTATTATTACTACTAACTTTATTTGATACATTAGAGACTGTGTGTGTTAGGTTAGCACGCATTTACTCATTTTCAATAATTTAATCAACAAAACTAAAATTATCAAAAATGTAGTTATCATTTGTTTCTATTAAGTATATTTGACATCACAAAAATGTAATCAACTCTTTTCTACCAAAAGAGTCATAAACCATTTTAAAATACGTATTTTAGATATTTATTGTCTCTGTTTTTTTTTTTCAAAGTATGCGCAGGCAAAATATCTTACACGGCGATTGTGACCCCAAAAAATGCAAAATTTTGCTTTGTACTCTTATTATCAAAAAGATTAGCTTTAAAAGC
This sequence comes from Rhagoletis zephyria, assembly GCF_001687245.7. Lineage (NCBI taxonomy): Eukaryota > Metazoa > Arthropoda > Insecta > Diptera > Tephritidae > Rhagoletis > Rhagoletis zephyria. The sequence continues at coordinate 23,007 of NW_016163791.1, read as the reverse complement.
TTTTGTTTTCTTTAACCATTGCCGCAACGTCGCGCACAAACGTGGTTTTGCATTTATTGAATTTAAAAGAAAAATGACCATATCAAAAGCCTTTTAATTCAAATAAGCAACGCAAATGCTTTCAGTAAGTGATATATATGTAAAACAATATGATATAAAAGACGTTATTTCAATGCTGACGATTGTAAAATTCAAGGTCAATAACAAAGTAATTTTGTACAATATTTTGTTTGATTTCTGTATTTCTTCAATTATCTAATTAACTGTAATTAGCTATTCAATAGCTTTAAATTCAAAATAACTTAGATGTTTATTTTTTCATGACCTTCGAGTAGTTAAAAGGGTTTAAAGTATACTAAATGACTTAAGCAGCAATGGCTTTCAATAGCTAGGAATTAAATGCATTTACATATCGATGGCTGAGTGGAAGATCGACCTATCTCGGCAGCCAGTTCGAAAACATTCTATCTCAAAAAACTTTTCAAGAACGCCCTATTTCAGAATTCGTTTGAAAAACGCCCTATCTCAGCTGCCGATTCAAAAACGCCCTATAACAGCATATTTTCAATACATTTTGAAGTGAGATAGGGCATTTTTGAACCGAATTTTGAGATAGGGTGTTTTTCAATAAAATTCTGAAATAGGGCGTTCTTGAAAAGTTTTTTGAGATAGAGCGTTTTCGAACTGGCAGCCGAGATAGGTCGATCTTCCACTCAGCCATCGATATGTAAACAAAATTTGGATATATTTGACTTTTATATAGTATCGAAATTTGACAATTTTCGAAAAAAATCTCACAAAGCAAAAATTTTGTCAATATATTTTCTTCTTCAATAAAACGAAACCGAATGAACAATTTTTAAAAATTTGTACCCTTTAGTTTGTAGTTATAGCCATGGAGGCATTCCAGGAATGGTGTACGTAGAGTCTTCTTATTTTTTGGCACTGTAACATACTGTGAATATTAATATTTTTAATGGCATTTTAATGCATTCTGTATGGCAACTTGAATAAATTTCTCACCTCTAAATCGATTTTATTGAAACTTAAAATCAGTTCTTATTAATCGTTAACGCTACACTTTTACATGTAAAGAGCCCGGGTTGTAAAGCCTTAGCATATGTGGACGGTATAGCAATCCTAGCAACCGGAAAACATATAAAAATCCTGGGTGCGTAATAACGAAATAAACTTCCGCAGGTGTATCCTGTACAGGGACCTTAAATTCGTATAATCTACGAAAACTGGATTATCAGGCAGGTCCAGCAATTCACTACCCAGTGAAATTTCTACCCCTCTCCTCGTATAGACTACAAATTTTTCATAGGGATCCCAGGGAGAAAAGAATAGGATGGGGCAGCGGACCTAGACTCGGAAACGACGGCTATCTTTAAAGATGCTTCCGAGTTATGCGAATTAGTAGTAACGGATTTAACGCCAATGAACTCGTACTAAACCTCAGTATTTGTTTGCTGAACCACGGTAGCATATTTTAGGCAGTATTTAGCGCCACTACATACACATTGACTGGTGTGTGGGTTCCTGGATGCTGAACCATTCCTTGCAGCTACAGATATGGCCGAGGAGTTGGCAAGGAAAGTGGCGTGATCACTTCTGCTCAGAACGTGGTCATATCTCTAACCTCTATAAATACAGATTAAAGACTGGACTCATCGAAGAGGTAAATAGCAGCTGGATCGTGGAACTCAGCTGAAAATATGAATATAATGAGTAATAAACATGAATTGTAGCGATACAAGTCATAGTGGGTGAAAGTATAAAAACTTATTTTTACCATCTCAACATTAAAATTTACTTACTGGGCCCAAGTTTACCCAACAGTTTCTAGTGGTAAATTGGTGTTCGGGTGTGTGTTTTTATATTGTAATCGTCAATGCAAAAAGCCCTATTAAATAAACAAATTTTAACTTGAATAGAGGAAGACAAAACTTTTTAAATTTACTTAGTTTATGCCTAAAGCAATTTTGTAAAACCGTTGTTTGCATTAAGCTGTTAAAACCACCAAGAGCTATGAGTTCGAATGTCGTATCCGGCAAGGAATATCGAAATTCGGTATCACAAAAGATACTTTTTGCATGGTATAACTTATTATATATTATAGACGCATCTTTCCTTATTTACATTTGAATACGTCCTTTTCTTCTCGGTGTCCGCATTTCGTTCTGATCTCAAGTGTACTCTGGACATCTGTTATCTGATTTCTATCTTCAGCTTTGCATGAGCTAGCCCCCGTCTTAAAACCAAATGATTTCTGCCTTATTTTCTGATAGAATTTTCGAGCCACATTCAAGCCCTTCGCCTTCACGCCTTTCTGCCTCTCGTTTACTTCTCTTGATAAAGTCACTATTTCTTTTTCCCTTTTTGCCGGTATCACTCAATTGTCGCGCGTGTCGTCACCGGCCGCAGGATAGATTTGTGTGCTGCGTATTGTTTCTGCGTCGACGGTAGTATCCAACCACCTCTTCGGTAGCGGTACGAAGTTTTTGGCAGAACGCTCGTTTTTTATTGCAATGAGGAGCATGAGGAACTTTACTGCACCAAGGTATTGATCCGAGTTGACGCTGGCATCTCGGATAAAGTGCACGGCTAGCGCAAAATTAAGGTTTAAAATCCCGAACACGCCTAGGATTTTGGTCCCATTCTGCCCGTAAAATTTTTAGACACCTTCGCGATACCGTCCATCCCGGCCATTTTGAAATCATTACCGTGGGTCTCGCGGGTACTGATAACATGCGCCCATCTCTAGGATGTTTAGATGCTGGTGTTTGGTACTAAGTATTAACAACCATGTTCCGTGACGCGGCCAAGTCGATCAACCTCTCTCCGTTGTGTGTGGTGTTGTCATGAAGTCAGTATTACCAAATTGGCCTTCCTTGCTCACCCTAGCGATAAAGTTGCCCAGAGATATGCGGCACCACTTTTCCAATAACCTTCTGTTTTCTATTTAAGCATGGGACTGATTTCATATAGATCCATACCAAATTCCAGTACATACGCTTGCACTATTTAGGTGGTGGACATGACTTTTCCAGTAACATAAATATTTTCTTGGGGGTAAGAAGGAGACTATATTTCAAGTAATTCGTCGGTGAAAACTGCATTAAATTCCATGCATTCGTTCTGGAGTGATTGAGTTGGAATTCTGTACTTCAGTCATTTATAGAACTTTCTTTTGATTTTCCACATTACCTTCGCAGTGGCCAACGCAAATATGCCATATAATTGAATATATTTGAATATATTTTAGAAGTGAGTTTCTTCCTCACTAGTTTTATACACAAAAGGGGTTTCAACCATTTTATTATTGTTATTATTTGTTGGGTCACCTAACGACACACCCTGCAAGTTGGCGTAGGTCAAGAACATCTAAATACTTATTTACTTCATATTCAATTATGTACTCGTTTAACTGTCGCATTTTATATTTGTAATATAAGAGCATGCACTCAATTGTACAAACAAACATATATGCATAAACTAAAACCTAACTTTGATGCTCCCACATAACTAATTTGTATATACATACGCATGTATGCTTACATATGTACATATGCTAATATAACAGCGAGATTTTGTCATTTTGCTGTATCACTCTTTCGTATGTGCATACATATTAACACACATACATACATTCACTACCTAATATAACTGTATATTAAAACGTTTTTTTTATATTATTTATTTTCTACTTTTTAGTCCTGTCTGAATAAAAGTTTGCAATAGATATTAAAATAATTCAACGATATTAATAGAAAGGTGCACACATATGCATTTACATATGTATGTACATACAAACGAGCACCAATTAATTTTATTTAAAA
>NW_016163791.1:0-14432 GCF_001687245.7 Rhagoletis zephyria | reverse complement strand
AAATGGCGTGTCGTCTATTTCCGGTGTAGCAAACGTAGTACATAGGGCGACATCTAGATGTCATCTACCTCGCCCTATTCACTATGCTTTTTTATAGGAGCTTTTCAAAGCTTTGCTTTATGGTGTCGGACACACAACATTGAAAGTTTCTGGAACACAACATTGCAAGTTGATAAAAGCGTTGTAAAAATAGCAAACAAAAGAAGAATGTAAACACTGTGACATTGAAGCCTTTTTACAGAGCTAAGGAAATTGGCATAACTGATGTCGAAATGCTAAAAGCATATCAAAGATTACGGGTCGCCGTATTTTGACATCTCCAGCCAGGGTCCTTACATACTCATTGATACATGCACCGTCCTCTATGGAGTAAATTTGCGTTAGTAAACGAACAGGCTTTTGGACTAGGGTTTCTTGTGGAAACTATCCCTAGTTAGCCGCATCATACGAAATGCCATGCTACTTACCTGATCAATGGGAATAAAATACCTCGTCGGTGCCTCACCTTCAATAATATTCGGGTTGTTTGGCTGGTGTTGATGTTCCTTCCCACCGATCCCCAGAACACCCGAAATAAATCGTAACCACATAGATTTATATAGGAATTCAACGCAAAATTTCCCAAGTATATATTATATGACTCCCAACATGACTGAAATACAACTACCGAGGTCTATGCAAGTAGTTAAGTACTTATATTGATTTGGTAAAAGTTAGTAAGAAGTAATATGTAATATGCTTAATAGGTCATAAAATTGTTCGTCATCACATCTAAATAAACCTCGTCTAAATATTATATACATACTAGTGAACGCGTATGGCGTTAAAACGCCAAAATTGAATTTGGCTTTTTAAAAAGGTAAAACCCTATTCAAGAACCTCAAAAAATACTCCTAATAATTCATCTAGACCATTTTTGAGCAATAGAGATCTCGAATGGCGTTGGTTTTCATTTAATCAAATTTCAAATTTCCCTGCATTGAATTTTCTTAACAGGTGGTATCCCTCTTCTGACGCCTTTAAAAATTCTAAATGCTCAATTTAAAGATTTCTTAACACTCGTTATCATATTTCAAAATTTCTTGTAACTTATGCATAATTAAACTAAATACGACTTTCAAAACAGGTGGTAACCCTCTTAAAATACAGTTCTGAAATAAAGGATTTTAAACCCATCTCCATTGTTAACCATCGTTTAGTAGTTCATTTAATTTATTACAAAATTTAAATTTAACCTTTTAAACTGGGCAACCTTCAACCGCATCAAAAATATTCTAGATTGCCAAACTAAATATCTCTTAAATCTCTTTCGTTTGGCATCCATTTTTAAAATTTTATATAACTTGGTTATAAAATATTGAGTTCGACTTCTCAAATAAATATTTCCAAACTACTACCTTCTTAAACCTCTGCTGTCTGACATCGATATAGTGATACCTTATTCACTTACTAAATTCTTTAAACTAAAATTAAATTACATTTTTTAAACATGTGGCAATCCTCCAATACGTAGTTAAGCTACAAAGCCTTCATAAAACCATTTCGGCTGATACCCATATTGTTACAATTGGTTTAACCTTTTGAATAATTTGAGCTTAATTTCTTAACACGTGGTAATCCAAGCCCTTTAATCTGACACCCCACTTTTGAAAATCGAACGAATGGTGCGGAGCTGAGGGCATTGGTTGTTAAATAACTTGAGTTTAATTATTTAACAGGTGGCAACCCTTTCGAAAATGTAAAAGCTTATTACACATCTACAGCTCAAGCCCTTTAATTTGATATCATTTTCGAAAATCGAACAAACGTTGCAGATCATATATCCTGGATACCCTTCGCGTATTATATATATAGACAGTATGTTCATAAAAAGATAGGTCAGGATTTTCCGAGTGACAGAAATTTTACGAAAGTTTAACTTGAAATAAATAAATGGGTTTACAGCTAGTATGTATGCTACTACGTGCGTACGTAAAAAAAATCTGCACTATTTCTTAGCACAGTAAAAATTTCAAACGTGGTGTCTTTGAAATTTACTTAAAATTTTTATCTAATAATGACTTCTGTGTGTTATTTTCTCGCGTTAGATTTCGACCCAAACCAAATAAAATGCTCACTGGTCTAAAATGCAGCTGGTCTAAAACACATGTCGAGATTGAAGGCCCGTATACTGTGTGCACTTCTTATCTCAGCATTTCCTCATTTTAGGACCTCCATTAGTCCAGTTTTTAATTAATTTAACTTAAACAAAAATGCGCCTGAGTATGCCAATCTTACCCAAGCAGATTGCAGATATACTCAAATATTTAGTTTCAATCTATAATGAAAGTTCTGAAGCTTCCATTAATCAAACACAAGGTCCAGTTAGCTTAGTTGTTTATACATACATACTTACTATATGGTATGTATGTATGTTGTTATTTCCAGATATGGCGTTCAACTTGAAAATTCGAACTCGCCCAAGCGTAACTATCGAACCATCAACCATAAATGCGGTAAGCAAACATTTGTTGCTTAATTTTGTGGCACATATAGCTGATATGATGCTTCTTCCCCCTCAACTATGCTTATGCTATACCATATCAACAATACCGCTATGGCGAGAAGCAAAAAAGAGGTGCTCAGCTGTGGTTGACCCTCGATGGTACTTTGGCGATGTTCAAGTGTTTTGCGCTTCTTCTTTATTAAATCAGCGAAATTTTCATAATAAGCGCCAAAAAACTGGGCAAACAAGGTAGCAAAAGGAGAAAACTATAAAAAGAGTAGCAAATGAAAATAAAAAAGGCAATGAATATTCGATTTTTTTTATTTACGATCCGGTCTGACTGATTAGGACCAGCAGCAGCGGCAGCAGAGGAAGTAACAAGCCAACAAGTGCCAAGCATACAGATACGGCGGCAAATCAAATTTTATTTAGCCATGATCATTTGTTTTTCTTTTTGTTTTTTTTTTGCAATTCGTTAACGTGTTTGTACTGTAACCAACATTTTGCTTTTCCCTTTTTCTGCATGCCTCTTTGTTTCTGGTTGTAGGTTTTTGCGCTTTTCTTTAGCGCATGCGCAACCGCGCATCTTCAACGAAGCTTTTGTACTGAGTCGCAAGCACGTAGACAATACCTGCAAATGACAGCTAAAAGCGCAGCAGCGATAACAGAATTGGCGTGAATAAGCCACAATTAAGCCGGCTTTATTGGCGTTGGCTACAGCTATGATTTGTGTGAGTTGTCGCTGTAACTTACTAGACTTGTGTATATGGCTGTAATATTTGTTTTGTTATCCAGTTTTTCTATTTTGCGCCTTTTCACTGACTCTTCCGGAATATGTTTTTATTTACAAACACCTTCTGTCAATTGAAAATTTCGTGAGCGCGGCAAATCTAAAATTACATGCAACAAATTTCTGTGCAACATTGTATCTCTAACCTTAGCAACATTTGTTGCTGACTAGCTGTTGGCAACAGCTCCCCGCTCACACAACTATTTCTCGCATTCTTTTACTGGCTGTACGCTTATCGTACGCCATCGCACACAACTCTTTTACGTTGCTTGCAAACTTTAGCTTTTTTCCTACACTTTGCTTTGCTTTCGACTTCTGCTTGGCCAAAGCCTACCCTCTGTCAAAGCGCTTGCGGCAGCATTGCATTTTTTTGACGTCTTCGGGGATGCGCTCGTCAACACCCATTCAGTCTGCAACGAGTATTCAGACGATAAAGTCGTTACAAGCGGCGTAATGTGCATTTTTCATAGCGTTCGTTCAAATAAGTTTTAACGGTTTGCTGAGTGAGTCTTGCTTGAAGGTATACGATTTTTGGTTTTCGTGTGCTCCACTTGATTAAAAAATGCGCGAAAAAAGACTAAGCGCATAAAACACGAAAATCATAAGCTCGCATTTTTTATAAACGTACACATATATGTATGTATGTATGCTTTTCGTGCTCATATGTGACGGCGTAAACATTGCTGCCGCTATAATTACGCAGGTACTGTTAATTAAGAGTGAATGTAATTGCGTTTAAACTGGGGAAAAAATATAATTGTGTATTGAAAGAAAAGTTGTGAATGTGTTAATTATAAATCAACAAAACCGCGCGTAAAAACAGACTTCAACAACAACAAACATTTATTGACATTAATTTAGTTTTGTAACTTGCATTTACTTGTACAGCCAGTATTCCATTGTCCTTTGGTAATTTTACTTTTAAAAGCCTTGAATAAACCCCGTGCAGTGTATTTGGATAATCACTTCAGCATAGAGGATATTGACAAATAAATGGAATACAGCAAAATGAATTTGGTGAGTTAAAAAAAGAGATATGTATTTTCATATTGAATCTTTCATAAGTTATTTCAGGAAATATTTTCTAGCGAATTCACGTAAATTAAAAATACACAAGAAAGGAAAGTGCTATCCTCAGTTATGTCGAAGGCTTCAATAATTTTCATGACTAAAACAAAATTTAATTTAAACCTTTTATTATATTTTTAATCAGTTGCTTGGGAGCTATATATTATACATATAATAGAGATAATGATGCTTTTCTCAGTGAAAATTTTAAGTCCTTAGCAATTTAAATATAAGTGTTTCTTCCCAAATTTTTATACCTGAAAAATAAGTGGTAGGGGAGCTATAACTTGTAGTAGTCCGATCCCGCTGATTTTCTCAGAAGACCTTATGTGATTGATTATTAAATAGCTCACAGAAGTTAAGGATTGTAGCTGTCTAAATAAAGGAGTTAAATTACAAAAGAATCATCAGTTATATGGGAGATATACCTTATACATAGAACACTGATCTTGAAGATTTTCTCAGTAGAAGTAGTCTTAAAGCAAAACTACATATTGGAACAATCAGCTATAACTTGTAGTAGTCCACTCTTCATGATTTGCATAGTAAACTCTCTGTTGCTGATAAGCAGGGTCACCAGGCCGATGTTAGAATCCGTTTTATCACTGTACTGAAAGGATTTTGAAGCATAAAATTGCCATTTCAATGAGTTCATTTGCTCAGAGTCACTTTCCAATTTGGGTTTGGCCAAGTTGACCCTCCAAATTTAGGTGAAATTGAGGGAAGTGGACTGCACAGGGTCTATTGCCAAGGTCATTTCAGCACGCCATTATTCGGCTTGGTTTAGTTGTGCCAACCGTTTGAAGCAAATAGTGTTTTCAAAAGAAGTTCTTCGTTCAATGTTCTAACCCACTTCAGAAATGACAGTCCACTATTAGGGTTTTATATACACCTGGTTTCAAAAAGTGTCTACAGATAGTAATAAATTATAGTATTTTTTTATAGATATTAATTAGCGCAAAACTCTTAATAACATTAATGAAATTTGGTATCTTATTCCTTAATACTCGTATTTGGTATTCACCTAAATAGTCTGCCCGAAGTAGTTGGAGTAGAGATATTAAGAAAAATTTGGGAAAATTAGCTTTAAAAGATTTTAGTTTAATAATTTTGCATGGCTAAATCGATTAATGAGTAATAATAATAATAGATTGGCGCTTACACATATGTTAGCGATTTGTGGCGAGCGCCTTGGTGTTGTCACACAAAGCGGAGGGACCTACAGTTTTATGCCGACTCCGAATGGCGACTGTATTTTTTGTCAGAAGCTGTTTTTCATGGCAGAAATATACTCGGAGGTTTGCCATTGCCTGCCGAGGGACGACCGCTGTTAAGAAAAAACTTTTTTTTTCTATATTTTTGCGATGCACGCACTGCTTACCACTACAACACAGCGGCCGACAGAGATCGATTAATGAAATATCTATAATTTAGTTTTACATGCCAAAATTCAGCACACTTACATACAAATGTATACGTACTATATTCAGAAATAAAATACTCTTTATGTGCTCCGAAGTACGCCGGAAATTTGCAATCTAGTATTTTGGGCATAAGATAAGACAAATAAAAAGGCTACATTTTTAGTAGTTGCGCCAGACAACTTCCCCAACTTGACCAGTAATGAAAATAATTAACGTTTAATCTTTTTTGTATGCAATTACAATAACTAAAGGTTATTGCGCATCCGCTGTGTATGAAAAAAATCCATTATCTCATTGCAAGTCGGGAAAAATCTCACGTAAAATAAATCATCATGAAAACATGGCATAATAAATGCGTGAAAAGTGAAGCTTGACTGACACTTCCACTGTTGTATGCAGCTATATGGTGGTGATGACCCACAGAAAGCGGAAAAAAGATGAAATACGAGCGCAAGCAAAAAGTCAAAGTTGAAATGTGTCGTATGAGTAATGAGTTATTATTTCGACGGACAATACGTCAAATCAACACTTGCTTTATAACTAAATGAATTTTTGTTTATACATATAAAACTGCGTAGACACATTATGATTTGCGAAATACAAAACTCCATCAGACAACGCCTCTACGTTTTTATGCAATGCCAATACTTATGCATTTTCATATACAATGATATTTTACATGTACATATTTGCAATATTTGCCATTTCATGAACTTATTTATGCGTTTATTCACTGTTAGTCTTGAATGACCTTGGTTGCAAAAGATTTGTTTAACTCCAAGTTAACTCCAAGAACCTACGCAAACACATCTAGCATAACAGTACCAGAGAGCTGCATCGGGCTGGCTAAAAAGCGCGATTCCAAGTGTTTTAACCACAGTAAATACAGTACATAACTTGAAACTTGAGCATAACTTGTTTTACACAGATGTAAGTTCTGGCACTTTTTGTTACAATTGTTACAATATGGAGTTCTGTTTGTATTTAGTAGCCTTGTATATTGCGTGAATTTTTTTTTTCAAATCTAATGCATAACATTACTTAATAATGCTGATTACTTCCTTAAATTAAATTTAATTATTATGACAATATGTATAAGTGTCACAGAAGTGTTTACAATACATTTAAAGCCCCTAAATAAAATCTCTCGTTTAGTTTGTCGGCCGGTGAACATAAATTTCCTATAATACATATAATTCATTAAACATAAAGCGACTTTTTATTTATATTTCCACATGCGTATATGTATGCGCTTAGTGACTTTCTATACTTATATAAAGTGAGTCTCGCGTCATAGACGTTGGTAACTATTCATTAATCATATTTTACAGCCTATTACTTACAATACCTCCTTGGGTCATCGAATATCCATCATTCATCAATTTCGCTTACTTTGTTAAAAGTTAACTTTACACGCGTTTTTTTTTTTTTTTGTTAATACCTATATTTCTACATAGCTACTAAACCTAGGCTTTTTAAATGTTGATTGGGATTGTTTGCACACCAGTAGCTAACAGTTGTAATTGTTTTATAATTTGCGCCTGCTTGGCGGCGGCTGTATGACGAATGGACTACAAATTCATTCGTCACAATTTCATTGTTTAATTTAAGGATGTGCTCGTTTAAATGGCAAAGTTTAGTGTAGACAGGTAAACAACATGAATTAGTAATTTGTATTTAATAGTTTTAGTTGTGTTAGGTACTAATGTAAATATGTACCTATAGAGTTTCACAAATGTCATTGACTTATTGGATATACAGTGGTCGAACAAATTATAGCCGCACCACATTTTGGCAAGTTTTAACATATTATTTTGGGTTATTAAAAAAACAGATATGTATATATATATATATATATAGTTCATTTTTTAACAAATGTAAACTCAAGCTTCAAACTTTGTGCAATATTTAAAAGAAAAACTTCAACAAACTTTCGTAAAAAATTATTAGATTTCCTAGAAAGATTCGGAGTACGTAGTTTTATAGCGCATTGTTTCAAACGGGGAAAAATTTCGGTTGAATTTTTAGATTTTTTTTTATCGAAATAGAATAAAAAAAAATCTGAAAAATCAACCGTAATTTTTAGCTATTTGAAACTTGTACTTTATTCTACTAGAACTCAATTAGCTACAAAAGAATCTGTCTAAGAATTCTAATTAAAAAAGCTCGAAATTTTTAAATCAGTCTGTTGAGTTTTATCTTTTAAAAATTGCACAAAGTTTGTAACTTGAATTTAAATGGGTTTTGTAAAAAAATGAACCATATTTTTTTATAAAAAAATAACCAAAATGAAAAAAGTTAATATGTTAACACTTGCCAAAATGTGGTGCGGCTATAATTTGTTCGACCACTGTAAATGGGTGATGAAAAGTGAAACTATATAATATAAAAAATGGAAAAATTAGTAATTATCAGGAACAAGTTTCGTACTGAATCTTCAATACATACATATACATATATTAAATTTCAAAATCGATTTTCTTTATTCTTGGGTTACTTGCGGCCTTATAAAAATTTAATCAGTTTTTTTTTTAAGCCTGAGGCTATTTTAATGGAAAACTATTATAGAAAAATAACAACGACTTTATTAAAGAATTTGTAGTTGCTACTTTTTATTTCATTTAAAACGGACCTCCCGCGACATAACCTTATTTTTTAATGAAACCTGCATACATATATATGCGGCAACATATAACAAACATATTGGGTATTTCGCGTTGTTCTAACTTCAGATTGTTTAGCTAATGGCCAATGCTTAGTAAAATTATTGCGAAAAATATTTATTTATGTACATAAATAAAATTTAGTTAAAAAAAAAATGTTTAAAAGCAAAACGTGTTTACCATAGCGCAGTTTCGTAAAAAATCACAGTCATCATTTTTGTTTTTGCTCGACTTGTAAATGTTAAGCTGAAAAATACATATTTCATAGTTATAATTTCTTCTAGCATATAAATTGGACCTACATTCATCACGCGCTGCGGATGTAAAAAGACGCACGCGAATGCCCACACTTGAAATTTAATCTTTTCAAACGTTAACTGTACCTTTCGCATTCGCTGCGCATTATTCATATTTCATTAGATGTTTTTTTCCTTTGCTCCCCGGCTCATCACGAATATGGTAAGTCTTACATTTTGCTCGCAAACTAACAAGGCGTCTTTAACCTAAAACCCTAAAAGTAAATAAAGCTTGACGAATGTTAAAACGACAAGAGTTCATGCTCATTACATACTATGTATAAGTACATACATACATACATATATGCAAATACATAGTTATTGTACAATACATTCGTACTAATGATCGTTAATGTTTGTATGTCTGTGCAGGTTTAGTGTCAAAGTTTGTATTGTTTGGTTTGGCAAGATTTCAGTGCAATAGAAATCGATTTAAAAAATATTTGGCTTATTTTTCAAGCAGCGCCATCAACCACCCTCTCGCAAGTTCGTTACTTAAGTCTTTTGTTTGTGTGTGATATTGTATGCGGTATGGGAAAATATTTTGTACAATTTTTTTTTAGTTATTGTAGACTGCTCTGAACGCCTATGAAGCAAAGGTCGCGCTTATCTTAGCGCAGTCTTACATGTCGGATTATAAAAATTATGCAAAAATTATGAAGAAAAGTTGTGGTGGATATGTAATGTCGGCACTTATGATGGCGCAATATCTAAAAGGATCTTCATGATTTGGGCAACTTCAGCTAACATTTTAGATACTGTTAAGTGTAAATTGTTATTCGTTAAAAAGGCATCAAAGGAAGCTGTTAAATGCTTATCATATTAAAATGGAAAGCCATTGGTGCGGAGTAAACATATAAAGAGGGGGAACTACGACTCTAAGGTTAATTAAAAAATTAAGCTATTTCTACCGTTCGATTCAATAATGTAGCCACACAAATATAAAGTTTCGGGTAGGTATATGAATTTTTTCTAAAATTAAATATACTCATGAGGGGTGGAAGTGGAATGATGTAAATCCAACAAAAATAACGCTATTGTTAAAGTTTGGAGAAATTGCTCCCGCAGGAAACTCCAAGAAAACAATATTGTTCTGAAAATACATACACACATACATATTTATGCATATCGCTACCTAGATGTGAAAAATGCCCAGTCCGTTTTTTTTCAAATTTTAGTTTTTGATGCAGAATGGCAGATAATCCGAAACTACATCGATTTGAAATTTTCTATATACTTATAAGTTTTCTCACCAGTAAACATTTATTTGAACTCGAAATTTCCTGCAGGAATTTTGTATACCAAATTTTGACAAAAACGCTATTTTTTGGGTTTTCATCATTCTACCTCTTCTCCTAATAATTTTATTCTATAAAAGAGTATTTTGCCTAGTTTCTCGGTTCCGGGATCAGTTTCCTATCTTTACGTATTTTGGTAAAATGTTAACCGCAATATACAAAGAAAGGGCTTAGCACCTGACATACAGAGTAAAAATTTGAAAATCAATTGCGGTGGTGTACTAAAACTTGGAAAGGAAGCATACATGGTAGATGCTGTATTAACGGAGAAAAGTGGTACTTATTGGTAAAGGCGACGTTGCACAGAAATTTTTACATCTCTTATCTCTGAATCTGCAAATGCTAAGGTACTTAAATTTTGTCTCATAATCAGAATACGCATTTTTAAATTTTGTTTTGTGGTCCACTTTTGACGTGCGTTGACCGATTTTGATGAAGCTTGCATGAATTAAAATAAAGAGGAGTAGGTGTAAATTTGAAGATTTCGGATTTAAATACTGATATTGGCATCGCAATATTCCGAAGAAGGTATTCGAATCTGAATTGGTATATGTCAAAAACCTTAGTCACTGCGGCAGACATCTTACCTTCGGCATCTGGGAACACCGACGCAAGATGGATGAAGATATTAACCATGGACACGAAGTGGTTCAACAGAAATGATAATTCAATGGCATCATTGTTGCAGTAAAACGTGCCTTTTATCTATTTACTTACCTTCACCAAATTTGATTTTCCTTTCTTCAGTTTAATTTCGTAAACTACTGAAGAGACTGTGGTATCCCGTGGATCGTTTGAACCCTCACAAGCTATCGCGTGGAGTATACGAAAATTAATAGTTGCCTTACTTCCACTTTAGCCATATCGGTTAAAACTTACAAACATTCTCAGCCCACGACCTTTCTTATGTCGTAAGGTTTCTGGCTTTTCTTTATTTCTGAATCTTCTAAAGAAGTCGCTATAGACAACGGCTGTTATCGAGCCCATGGCCGTAGCTAAGTTCCATGCCCAGCATGAGGAGACCTTTCGACCGTTCCTCATTCTATTCCAGCTACATGAGTTTAGTTTTGGTGCAATTGATGAGACTTGTCTATCTATCGCTTGCTGGTTTTGGTGACAGATGCCTTACAATGAGATTGCAATGTAGGTCACATTTGATGCCAAAGATTTTGGTATTAAAAATTGGCAAAATAAAGGCCATGATTTTCTTCAATCGTGTTTTTTTTTGTTAATAGTGAAGCCCCAATGCAGCGTCAATCCTTTTGCATTTTGTGGTAACGAAAGAGCAAGAAGTCTCTACACATTGTTATCTTATTTTATTGCACATGTGCTGCAACAATCGATAAAAAAACTTATCTTATTGTGTTGTTTTAATAAACTTTCTGAATAATATTTACAATGAAACTAGCTCACTTTCCCACACGTATGTATACATTTTTAGTATCGACAAAGGGCGATCCGAATTGCAAACAAAACTTAAATTTAATTTGATACACCTTAAAAGCCACAACAATTCATATTACAAATTTACTGTTATTAATATTCCAGTCACTTTTACTTTCATGAAATATGAGCTCGATCAAAAATTACCAAATTTACTGTCAAGCGCTGAGAACGAGTTTTGTACTCATGGCAACATCGCAAATGAAGGTAAAACACCATGGAAAATAAATTTCCAATAAAATGTCTGCAGATGGATAAAGCAATATGACCGACCAAAATGCCGTAGGCAATGACCAAGAGTTATTTTATATATGTATCTATGTGTAGCCGGAAAGGCTAAAAGTATGTACCAGGAAAAAAAATTAAAGAAAAAAGTAATTGCTTGGGTGACAGAAATCTGCCGAAGATTGCGAAAAAGACAGTAATGTTGACAAGTGGGCAGAAAGAAAGACTCGCACATTGCATTGTACATACCTACTTAAATCACTATGTACGTAAATAATTTCGGTGGCAGCCGGCCTGACAAGCAGTCAGTCAACTATTAGTGACGCATACCAAATGAAAACAACCAGCCACATAGTTACATATGTACATACATCCGTACATACATACAAGCGCACACACTACACTCTTCGTTACTAAAGAAATTACTTGGATGCTTACTATCTACGACATGCTGGTACATACAAAAAATTATTATGCAATATTATGCAAGTCGAGCTCACAACAGCTGCAGAAGAAGAAGAAGAAGAAGCAGCAAAGACAACTTACACTTAAACTAAGTGCAAAAGATGCAAAAAATTTAAATCCAAGTAAAGTCAGTTGGAGTGAAAAAAATGCAAAAAAAAAAATAAACGGTAAATCAGGGTAAGGTTAGCTGCGTTGTAAGAAACTAAAAAAAAAAACAAAATCAAAGCTTAAAATCAAAAATTAACAAAAACGCTGCTGAAGATGCCACAGAGTGGATAAAAGTGAAATTACCGTCATCGCTGTTTTGACTGTTGCTTTATCGTATGTACATATGTATTTATTTGTCGTTAGCTGCAACGAAAGATGCCATTGACATTGAGTTGCAGCAATTGGTGGCACAAACATGCAAACAAATACACTTATATACATATATATGTACACTAGGGTGGTCCAAAATAATTAAGGTCGGTATTGGTATTGTTCTATATCGAAAAAATATACAGTAATTTTTTATTTTGAAATCGCAAAATATTTAGAGGTCGCTCAAAGTTGTCAATGCATTTTATACGAAATAAAACAATTTTTCGTAGAAGTGGAATGGATCGGAAAGCTCCGGATCTCTTCAGGCGACTTCCAATAACAATACCACATTGATTATTTAACCATATTTTAATACTGAATGTTTTTTATTTATCCCCGTAATGCATTTTCTGCAGTTTTGAAGGACCTATAAATATGGTTACTATGAAAAAATTGTTAAATAAATAACTGTGTAATATTACTGGGAGTCTTCTGAAGAGAAACAGATTTTTCTGATCGAAAAATCATGATTTTAAAGAATTCTATACTGTTTCTATGCAAAATTGTTTTTTCCCATAAGAAATACATGGAAAACCTTGAGGGCTTTGAGCGACCTCTAAATATTTTTTGATAAAAATAGGGACATATTTTTTTGGGTATGGAAGAATCCTAGGGGGTGAGAGCATAAAAATTGCGACTTTACTTTTGCACATGCATTTTTGGACCACCCTAATTTACACTCCCTCAATATGTCGGCTGTGTTTGCCTACTTGTAACAGCGTAATGCAACTTTGTAGCGCATTGGCGATGACAAACAATAGACTGCTTCAAACTAAGCGTGCAGCTGAAAAACAACGAAAGGAATGTCATAACATACAAAAAATTAAAAAAAAAAAAAAACAAATGCACAAATAAATTGTAGTAACATTGACTAGTCTATGTAAGTATGAAATAATGCACGGAGCGCTTTTTACATACTTGTATGTACATATGTGTGTATGTCTGCACGAGTCAACATTAGCTTCGGTGTTGGTTTAGTTGCCTGTAAATAAATAATAACAACATTTCAAATAGTGTTGTTGTGCCAGAGTAGACTCATCATTTGACCGTCACCTCCAGCGCAGCCACTGCAATTACTTTAGCTACTTCGGGTGTTCAAATATGTATGCGCATACACATACCACTGTTTCTTCGAAAATCCCACCCGTCCGTCTACCTTTAAGCAGTCATTGTACGCATAAAAGTTAAATAAATAATTGTTTTATGCAATTCGAAATTTTATTTATTAGTCATTTCAGTGCTAAGTAAGTAAAAGTGTTTTTTTGTTTTTAGATGAGATGAAGTAACAACAGAGTTAAATATCTCGAGAAAGTTATCCTACAAATTTGTGATGTTACTAAAAGGACACTGTTTCAGGGTTTATACATCTAGGCTCATTGAAGAAGGCTTTAAGATCTGTGAACTGTTGTGGAAAAAATTTGCACATTTATTTTTTGTCCCATACTCGACTCTCATAAATATGGTCACCGTATGTATAGCAAAAGTTGTCTCCGAAAGAGTTTGCCTCTCGGCACGCAGTGGAAAGCCTTTTAGCGTATTTCGGCTATGCAAGGTTCGCGTAAACCCGTTTCCAGTTCGAAGGCGACGTCAAATTATAGTTCCCTTAGCACAAATGTGAACATCGAATATCTATTTGTTCATTTATTTATTCAATTATAATCTAAATTTAACTTGTTATTTAACTTTTTCGTAAGCATTTGTACTTAAATCGATAATTGACTGTATGAAGCCTCATTACTGCTACATAGTAGCACTTCGCACTTTGATCAAAATATACTCGAAAGCTATTCACATAGAACTTAAATGAATGAAAGGGGGGAATGGGTTTTGTTAAATAATATGAATGAAGTGGAGACTTGATTAAAAGAGAAAAAAAGTAAATTCAATTAATTATTAACAAATACTATAATTTTCT
>NW_016163788.1:0-34761 GCF_001687245.7 Rhagoletis zephyria | reverse complement strand
TCATTTAAAAATGGCCTCGAGCTCATTATAAAATTGTTGAATATTTTTTTTGAAATTTTAAAAATTTTTATTTTTTTTTAATCAATACATTTTTTAACATCTCATTACATCATTTATGTTGAAAATTACTATTTTTTTCAAAATCGTTTGATATTCGGTTTATATCTTGAAATTATGAGCGTCGAGCTTACAGTAGCTTACAGCCAATTTCATAAAATGTGTGCCCAAATAAGTCAAGTTGTGGTTGAGTAATTTTATTTATTAATTTTTTTTTGCATTTATATTTTAAGGGAAACTTTTAATTTTTTTTGTATACAAAAGCAAAAGCAATTCAAGTGAAAAATATTTTTTTTTTATTTGAATTTAATACACATACAAACTAGTCGTAAATATTTGAAATTGTTGGTGAAAAATTAAAAATTTAATTGACAAAAATATATTATTATTTTTCACTAAATTATCGAAGTTATCACTATTTGCTCGAAAACACAGAATAAACAAAAAAAATTTAAATTTTTTCGTAATATTTTTTTCCATTAAATTTATTTTTTCTTANACTATTTGCTCGAAAACACAGAATAAACAAAAAAAATTTAAATTTTTTCGTAATATTTTTTTCCATTAAATTTATTTTTTCTTAATTTAATTTAAATAAATACGTATACAGATTTTATGAATGTAATACATATATAAAAAATCTTTTTTCACTTACAATTGTTGGCAAAATTGTGCGTACTTATTTGAAATTGTGGGTGAAAAATTAAAAATTTNAATTTAATTTAAATAAATACGTATACAGATTTTATGAATGTAATACATATGCAAATTGACAGAAAGGANTTAATTTAATTTAAATAAATACGTATACAGATTTTATGAATGTAATACATATATAAAAAATCTTTTTTCACTTACAATTGTTGGCAAAATTGTGCGTACTTATTTGAAATTGTGGGTGAAAAATTAAAAATTTATTCGACAAAAATTTGTCATTATTTTTTCACTAAAATATTGAAGTTATCACCAACCAAAAAAAAAATAATAATTTTTTCGTAATATTTTTTTTTTTGCATTTCAGCCCGTGTTTTCATTAAATTGATTTTCTCTTAGCCTCATTTAAATAAATACGTATACAGTTTTTTAAATTACACTAATGTCCCTAAAAATTTTACAATTCACAAAAGTTTACGGGCCCAAAAACAAACGGCCTAACTTTTGAGACTCTGTACTGAAACTTATTTTTTCTTTTAGCATTTACGCCAGTCTTTTCGATAAATTACATTTTTTTATTTGCAAATTCAATTTAATTTATCTTAGTTAAATATGATTAATTTTGATTGAACCACTTTCATATAAAAAAAAATACAATAACTCATTTCAATTAGANACAAACGGCCTAACTTTTGAGACTCTGTACTGAAACTTATTTTTTCTTTTTGCATTAAATTCAGCCTTTTCGATACATTACATTTTTTTATTTGCAAATTCAATTTAATTTATCTTATTTAAATATGACTTATTTTGATTGAACTCATTTAAACTTTTTATTTTATCCTCCACTTTTATATAAAAAATACAATAACTCATTTCAATTAATTTTTCCCGCGCTCTACATTACCACTACTATACTTATCTACCAATATATGTATTTGTATGCATATTACATTTATCATTTATTAATAACTGCCCATGAAAAGATTTGTTTCCCATTTGCCAAGCTCTGCAACGCGTAACTCACGCGAAATCATTTCACATACAGCCTGAGGTGCTAATTAATTAAAAGCTGCTTTGTTAGCGCGTATTTAACAAAAATAAAATCAATATGCATATCTACTTTTAATTAATATAGCACAACAATAATACACAAACACGCGCTTACATATATATATATATATATATGCATACATATGTATGCACATATAAATCCATGTATGCATGTTTATGAAATAATCAAAATACAATGAATGCGCGAGCAAAATATGAAACCAAAAAAAAAATAAACAGAAAACGAAAATTTTGCTACCAGCTGGCTCTCATTAAATAGCGTGGAGCCTACAGCAAAATGTAGTAGAAAAAATCATTAAATTTATGTAAATAAATAAAGCTTAAGCTTATTATTAAAGCGAGTTGGGAGCGAGCGTTTGCTTTGGAATTAGCCCAAAGGCAGCAGCCGCCGCAGGCTAAAAAATGCTAATCGCTCTAATCATACTATTTTCAATCATATCGTGGCAGAGGCTATTTAGTGCGCACAGATGTCCAAATATTTTTCAACTATATAATTCACATAAGCTCGGTGAAGGCAGCTTTTAGCGTAGCTATGCTTATTTAATAAACGCACTTAGTATGAAGCTGACAACGAGAAGTTGGCAAGCGGAATAGGTACACTACAACAAGTGCTGGAAAAATGGTATAGCTCTTTTAATTTTTCTATTTAACTATTGCAACATTTCGCTTGACAATAGCACATTTTCGCAGTCGCAATTACCTTTTAAGTGAATTTGCATTTTTTTGCTCCGCGCCCGTTTAGTTGGAATTTGCGAACAAAGAATCGACCTAATAGACCACTCAAGCGTGTGCAGAAAACTTAGAATGAGTTACTAAACAAACGATTGGATTTGGGTATTTGTGGGCATTCATACNGACCTAATAGACTACTCAAGCGTTTGCAGAAAACTTAGAATGAGTTACTAAACAAACGAGTGGATTTAGGTATTTGTGGGCATTCATATTTTTCTATTTAGTGCTCATAGATACATGCGTTTTATATGTATATACAGACGTACATAAAAACCGAAAACATTAGTTGCGTTCCGGATGCTTCACAGTAAATAAAGGAAGAGAGAAAGAGAGAGGAGAAGTTGCTTGGAATGAATGGAAAGCAATAAGCTAATTTAATAGGCTATTCATTCATGGAAAATGTGCATACATATGTATGTAGCATATATGAATGTATATAAGTCTACTAGTGTGGATTGCAAAAAAAAAAAATTGGAAATGTCCCTCATAGTTTGAACTGTTTTTTTTTTCGGAAAGAAAAGTGCATTCAATGTACGTAAGCGTTCAAATTAGGATTATCACAATTTTTGTGTTTTCTTTTGGTTGGAACCGATCCGTCCTAATGCATATGACCAAATCTCACGAGTTGTTACATTTTTTCGACAAAAACGTGTTTAAATAACAAGATTCCATCGCGCAATTGTATTTAAATTAAAACTTAAAAATATCGTCGCCCGTATGCCAGAATGAATGTGTAAAAATTTAAATTTTGGTAAACCAAGTTTGATTTTTTTTTACGAGTCTTAACTCTACGATTATGCAATTGAAATTGTAAAATATGTGGTTTACGTGTACGCATAGTATTCTGGGTTTTAGTATAACATAGAACATTCAAAGGTTAATCAAGTCAACCCAATAACTCAAAACTGATAAATTTGCACATTCATGTTTCTGGCATAAGGTATATAAAAAAAAAATATTAAGTAAAAACTCGTACTGATAGGTGCACATCAAGGTTATTGCGAATATTCGTATTCGCATTCGCAGCCACGGAACTTCCGCATAAATTTTAACATTCGCATTCGCTTTCGCATTCGCAATAATCAATGCGGAGCTTTGGCGAATGCGAATATTGGCAAGTGCACTGATAAAACGTATACCTGGCAAACAAAAAATTTTAGCCAACATTTTTTGCCTGTGGAGATGCTACGTTAAGTATGTCCCTATGTCCACCTTTTTTTGCAACATATAAAGCAAGTTATTTTCGAAGTTTCTGATGAAAATAGGATAGGGACTTAGACCAATACTTCTCAAAGTTCTGACGCGGTCCTAGAGCACTGAAAAATCGTTTTCTTTGAGTAACAGATCGTTAGAAGACACAGAACTTGTTCAAAGCCCCAATTGGCAAATACCGGAAAATCCCGAAATTCCGAAAAACCGCCGATGAAACGCTGTATCTCAGTAGCCGCTTCACCAAAACTCGGTACAAGGCTTCGGTAGGGTCTAGCTAAGAAAACTGGTTTAAATCTTTGAAATCGGGCAATAACGACGCCCACCTGCTGTATATCGGTAATTTACAGAAACACGCAAACTGCTATAAATCAGTAACTACTGGAGCTAATTCACTTAAAATTGATGATTGCAATAACCACTTAGCGAAAAATTAGAATATTATAAATTTTTGGATAATGGGCGTGGCGCCGCCCAATTATGACCACAAATGTGTATCTCGGTAACCGATTTAGCATACCTTGGTAGGAAAAAGTAATTTGTTGAAAATTATTCAAATCGGATTAAAATTACACCCGCTTTCCGCATAACGGTAAATTTTGAGAAATGCGAAAATTCCGTTATTTCAATTAGGACGCTAATTTACTCCAAGTTAATAAACAATCTCCTAACAATAAATACGACTGCTGTAGACTTTTAGGAATTGTTTCTATGAACTATGAGTGTACGTATTTCGCACTGTTGAAAAATAGAAAACAAAAGAAGGTCTAGAGCTGAGTTGCCCACCAATTTTGCATGGCTTTCCAAAGATGGTTCAGCCTTTTGTGAGGCATGAAATGAAGCTACAATGAGCTACAAAACTACAAACTCAAACAAGTTTTAAAAAATTAAAGATTTGCATAAGAATTTATAAAATTTTCCCGAGTTTTGAACAGAGTTTAGAACTTATGTATATTTGTATGTTCTTTCTTATAGTATGAACCCTTGAAAGGGCTAGCCTTCCCCTTTAGGGCGGAGGGTCACCCACAACAGATCACTTTAGAGGTTGCGATACATATGGCCTATAACAATAATAATAATAATAATTAATAATATGAACTAAATTTGTATAAAAAAAAATTGTGGAAAAACTTAAAATACAAATTTTGCATATCGACATTTTGCAAAAATTCTCTATACCAATATTTATTGCCATGAATGTAGTTGCACTTAGCTTGTTTGATTTCAAGCTTTAATTTTGAAATAATTGTTGTCAAGTATTAATTTAGTTTTGTGAGAAAACCAAGTTTTGTTATTACCGCCAAAAAAAAAGCTTTTTGGTACTCTAAAAATCGTTTAGGTACAGTTTTTGTTAGGAGGAAAAATGAGTGGGTGGCAACACTGGTGCCAGTCGGCCTAGAGATATAGATTTCATGGTGGCATTTTTAGGGAAGAGTTATTGGAATGATAATAACTCACTAATTTCTGAAATAATATTCATTTCGTAAGCTGTATTGCAAATGTATGGCCGTCTTTTATAAATTCATTTCTAAAATTACCCAGTCCCACAAATTTAAAAAAAATAAATAAAAAATGATTCAGCACATATTTTACTAAGCATTGTTGACAAACAAATTACTACTTGTTGATTTACTACATTTTTTGCGTTAAAAAAAAATTAAGTGCAGCCTCTGTTAATTGAGTTTAAAAGCTGACCTACAATTTACTAATTTGCACTGGCTATAAAGCGCGGTGATTAAACTACTCTCGGCTTGCAGCAATTTCAGTTATTAAATTTAATCGATCAATTCTGCGCGAGAAAGGGGATAACTCGGTAAGTATGTTTTTATAAAGTTCTCATAAATAGTATCTAAGTATGTATGTATGTGCCTGCATTTAGTCTTATAATCTCGCAACAGGTATGCGTAACATTATCTACGCGCAACTATTTTTATTATCTTTTAACAAACACTTTTTTACTACATTTTATTTTTTTATTAGCCCACAACTTGAAAGCCGAAGTGAGACGCTCCCAGCGCCAACCTGCTTAGTTATTTGCTATTTATGTATATATACATAAATACATACATATTTATGTACCGCTATTTATACTCGCATCGCTCAGCACTAGGCAGATACATAGGTATCCGAGTTCAGCCACAGGTAAATGCTTATAGATTGCGCTTGTTATCTAAACGTCTGGATGTAATATATACCTATGCACATGTGATTACCTACAATTACTCGTATCTCGTTTAGTACCTCGTAAATCGGTAAGTTTCTTAGTTTATTTACTGGCCAATCATATTTACTACTAAGTTTTATGAGAATTTTCGCAACTAAAAAAACATAAGAAAATGTGATTTTATGTTCGCCGTAAGTCTAGTGAATTGTCGTAAATGTGTAGAGCTCTGTTTTTTAAATTGGTTGCACTATAGATTTACTAATTGTTTCCTGCTATTTTGGATAGGTCTGTAAGTTTAACCTTAGCAAAAGTTCAATAGATATACATTAGGGTAGCTTTTTATGCGATTTTTTTTTTTTTTTTCACTCCTACCTCGAAATTTTGTGGAGAACACAAAAAACACTCCCTGAAAATTTTAACCCTTAATAATAACATTATGTACTCGCCCAAGGCGTGTAAAAATTTCCCTTATAAAATGCACGTAAACTTTGATTATTTTTCTTCAAAATTCTATATCTCAGAGGAATTTTATGGTATTATCATGCTCAATGATGGGTTTTCTTCAGAATTGAACGTTCTACAAAAGTGTCGATTGCGGTGTAATCCTAACTCACACCACCGAGCTAGTACGGGTCACGAAACCCAATATTTTCATTAAATTCCATTCAATTTTTCCCCCTATCTCGTAAATAACGAGAGATACAGAAAGATTACAAATCACAAACTTGTAGGTCATTGAATTTTCTATAAAAAAATTCTAGAACACCAAATCGCTAGTATCGATATTTCTTGAGATATTGGGCTTTGATATGATCTGAGGGGATTTTGTTCAAAAAATCCTTTAAGAAACTATTTTTATTCATAAAAAACTCCATTTTTGGAGGTATTTTGAAACTGGGCCAGCTCACTTAGATCTTGATATTTTTCCGAAATATTTTGGTAGAAGTCTTAAAATATACTAGGTTTTGTAATCCCGCCGGAAAAACCGCAATTTTTTTTGGTGATGCAGTCTAATGTACATAAGTAAATTCCTTCAAAAAAGAATTTTTTCCAGATGTTTCCTGCTGACTGTTTAACAATGAGAAAAGCTAATAAAAGACTTTAAAACTTAAAACCAAAAAAAAAAAATGGGGAAAAAATGAAAGAATAGCTAGAATAATATTGAAAAATTACAAAAAAATTATTTTTAATAAAGTTTGGATTAAACGAAATTGGAAAATTAAAAACATCATGCATTTTTACAGAAAAAACTCACAAGAAAGTGGAATAATTAAAAATTTATTAAAAACAATTTTAAGTTAAAAAAAATTTAATGAACAACTAAAAATTAATTTAAAAAGTTTTAAGATATATACATGAACTTTGTTTTAATTTGGAACTAACTATTTTAACCTCGGCTTTTCCTACTTTGCTATTTATTTATTTATAAAAAACGATAAAATTTTAAACATTAAAACAAAAAAGTTAAAAATTATTTGAAAAATAATTCAAAGACAAAAAAATTAAGAAAAAATGAGATTTAATTAAAAAAAGAAGACACTTTTAACTTCACTTCTATTCATGATTTAGCTGTTTTTAGTACGATTTTTTCGGGAAAAAATACTATAAACATAAAAACTCGGGACAAATTAAAACTTAATAAAAATGTATTTCAAATTTTACAAACAAATTTAAAGAAAAACTAAAAAAATTGAGAAATTCGACAAAAAAAGTTAGAATAGCTAAAATCTTATTTAGAAAATTTTAAAAAGGTTATTTTGAACTAGATTTGGATTAAGTGAAACACTAACAAAAATGTGAAAAGAATTAAAAAACATTTCAAAAATAATTTTAAGATATTAAAAAGAACAATTAAAAACTAATTTAAAAACAATCAGGATACACTTTTTAAACTAATTTCTTTTGGACTTCCTGTTTAAAACACTTTATTTTAATTTAAATTAATTATTTTAGTTTTTGTATTTGTTTTGTTTATTTTTTACAAAGAAAATAGTAAATTTTAATTTTAACTGAAACAAAAACTTAAAAAAAAAAGTTATATACTTACATAAAAAATTACTAGAAAATTTATATATAAAAAAAAAAATCAATATATAAAAAATTTCAACATGTATATAAAAAACAATTAGAATTAATAAAACAAAATTTGAAGAAAGTTTTTTTTCGAACTAACATCTTTTAACTTCCTGGTTTTAATTACTTTGATTTTTATATATATATATATATATTTTTTTTTAGTTTCGTGTTAATCTTTTTGCAACAAAATTCGTTTATTCAGTAAATTTTAAAAAGCGGAGAAAATGTCTAAATATTTTTCTACGGAAAATTATTAAATTATGTATTTTATAATATTCATCAAATGCGTCACAATTTTATTGCCGCGCATTATCATAATTTTCATTTTTTTCCAATTTTTTCATAAAATTCTTAATTACATTTTGCACAGAGACATCGTTAAAACCTGATCGCCACTACAATAAAACTGATTCCATTAAGTTGTTAACAACAATGTCGTTATGTCTATGTTCTAATAAAAATTCATCAAATCATTTGGATGTTCAGTTTTGCTTACGCGAAAAGTCTTGCCAGCGCACCAGCTTATTAAATTGTCATATATGTACATATTTACATACATACTACGTATGAGCGTGTTACTTTGATAATTCAGTTAATTCTGTTAACTGTGGTCAGCTGATATATAAAATGTTGAAAAATACTTACATATGTATATATATAATTGGCTTGATTTGAAGTGTTGTTGGAGCTGTACAAAATTTATAGAAAACGTAAAAACACTCGATGGCGCGAAGATCAAAGTGTGGCTGACTACTCAGTCGCAAGTCTTAAAAAAATTTGCCTTCGCTGTTTATCAAAAAAAAAAAAATAATGTCCATGAAAAAATTATGTTTTGACAGCTGCCGTCATAATATTTACACAAAAATCTGAATACCATAATGTTTTATTTTATTTTAATTCATTCGCCAAAGTAATTTAATCCCCATGAATTAACCCATCAAAACTATATTTAAGTGGCATGTCTCATCAAAGGCAGCGCCACCTAGCGATAATGGCAACTTAAGCCTCATTGCCTGGGTTGTTTTATTAAAGTAATTTGTCACGTAGTTGACTGGCAAAATTTTAAAGCACACTCTTCCGAGCCTATAGAAACTTGGCAATAAAATGTAGCATGTCTTACAGATTCTTTAGGAAATGTTGTTGGCCAAGTGTGCTTTGGTGAGGAAAAGAGATTAATTAGACAAAAAAAAAATAATCTGAATCAAGGCTTTATCTATATATTACTATTATTCACCGAAAAGTGAATTTCAAGGAAAAATAGCTCAATGTCGAGTATTTTTTCCAATAAGAATACCTTGGGCTCTACATATATTCAAATGAAAATCCCCACATAACTCACCATTACTCGGCTTCTGTGGTATCTCTGCTTGATCGATGCCGCGCGCCTGAAAGATATGCGAAACTGCAGTGCAATTGGGGCTGAATTGATCCAAAATCGACGAACCACCGCCCATGCCCGGTGATGCTAAAGCGGCGGCATGTGGCGGTGGCGCGGCGTCCGCTGCACCAGCCGCGGTAGTGCTATCTTGTGCGTGTACCAGCGCTGCGTCACGCCGAGCGCCGAGGCATAAAAGTAACAAAATTAGATATGACGGCATCGAAAATGAGTTACAATTGATATTAAAGAATTGGCAGGTGACAGCTGATAAGCCAGACTGCATACGACAGCGCTGTTGCTTGTTAGCGGCGGCAGCACTGCGCTTGCTGTTGGAGATCAGTGCGAAGCTTGCGGCGGACGAATGGGGCGCACTCAAAGTTCTGCTTGTTTGATGCATATTTTTTTTTTTTTTACTTGTTTGACACGCGAAAAAAGATCACAACAAATTTCTTTAATATTAGTACGTTTTTAACTTCCGCTATATCAACGCACCAGGCGTTATTTTTTTTTTTTATATCGGCAGCGTAATTAACTGCCACCTTTTCTGTTGCCGCCGTATGCGTATCTCACTTTGCTTTGCGAACTTTTATTTACTTTTTTTTTGATTTTTATTTGGTTTTTTTATTTTTGCTACTGGTGTCTGTCTGATTGTCTGTGTTTGCAAATGATTTTAACACACTCACACACGCGTTCGCCTCTCGTCTCGCCCTCTGCTCAAATACGCGCTAGTTGTTATTGCTTTTTATGGCTATCGGTTTGGTTGTTGTAATTGTTCTTTTGGTTATGTTATATGTTGCATCATTATTTGCAAATATACATATGTAAGAAAAGGTACAAAAAACTATGCTGCCTGTGTATCAATCGGTGTCTCACTGGGTGCGCGCTGCGGGGCTTTCCGGCGGGTTGGTTCAACGTAACCGAAAAAATTAAATTTTTTCCGATATTTACTGCTTGCCGGTCTACTACACAAGCGACGAGGTTAGCGACGTCGCCAATATTGTAGGCCACGCGGGGTCTCCAGGGAGCGAGTGTATGAGTGACACATGTAATTCGCAGACTGCGCTGAGGGTTGAAAGCAGTGCTTTTTCCAAGCGAATACGCCGGGTGTGAGGGAGGTTTTTTGAGGTGTTCAACGGTTGTTAGTTAGCTGGGTTGCTCGATTGTTTAGTTAGTGGGTGTTATTTAAAGGCACACTTAGCGAGTATTGACTGTGGCACAGAGAAGTGATGAGTGAATTCTATGAATGGCGACAGAATGTTTACAAGATTTGGAATTTTTATTTTAAACACTGGCAGTAGAAAGTTGTACGCAATTAACTTATTATTTTTTCTACATATAATTCTTAAGCGAGCGCCCGCTCGTGTATGTATTTTGTAATACAAATTAAATAAAAATTACTTATTTTTATATTAAAAAAGTTGTACGGTGCAGCATAGATTTTTAAACGCAATTTCCTCTCGAAATCTCTGTATGTAGGTATCACAATCGCACACAGTCCACTCTACTCAAATTTATGTTCAGTAATTTCGCGGATTAACTACTGAAACTCATTTTAATTAATATATTTTTAACGCACACACTTCTGTTTTATTTATGCATTTTTAAATACATATAAATATATATACGAATTACACAAAAAAATAAAAATTTTCAGCGACGAAATTTGCGCTCGGCAGGTAGACTGGTTGTGTTTGCGCACCGCTAACGACAAAATCTCGCACAACCGCACCGCGCGGACAGAGAACTACGAATGAGCGTTGAGCGAAGAGCGGCCTGCCGGCTGGACCTCAATGAAACATTTTTCCCGAAAACGAAAACCATACGAAATACGCACACAACTACAGTGCCAGCCGGAGTTCTTTTGTTGCAAGCGACCAGTTACAAATGTATCTCACTCGCATATCCATATATATACCCTACAAGACATTGCTGAGCACTTTAGGCAAAAATTCTCACACATTTACACTTTTGTTTTTGTAGTACGGCATAAATGAGTAGTTTGACTATTAGTACTGAGGACTTTCTGATGACAACATTGAGGGGAAAGTACTCAATTTTTTCCCATGGCCTGAACGAAAATGAGGACTTTGATAAGCACTTTTGTGATTAGGGATAATGATAATATGAGTACTCATATGATACTCAGCTGTCTTGTAGGGTATATATTTATAAATAATGTACACATACATAGGCGCACGTGAGTTGGGAGTATTGTTTGGCATTGTGTGATGTTTTTTTTCGTTCATGTTGGGGAAGTCGTTGGATACGCACACAGTTTCAACTATGTACTTTGATGGGTGCGAACAAGTTTGATGGCGCTCGATGCCATACACTTCTTCAGCTGTGCTCTTTTGGCGCACTGGATACCAGAATGTAATGTTGGAAAAATTTTGTTAAATGGGCATTCCACTTCTATTCATACCATTTCATGTTATTTTAATTCGTTTATTTGATATAATTTGTTACATACAAACATATGTATATGTAGATATTTTTAATTTATTTCATTTTATTTTAATTTTTTGTTTTATTTAATTTAATTATTCATTACCTGCAACGGTATTTCATTTTAGGTTACTTAATTTAAGTTAAAATTAGCCAGTAACAAAATTCAGAGAATAAGGTAACTTACTCTCCCAAGGAGAGAAACTTACTCGGCCCAATTCTAAATACTCCCGAGGATTTTGTTCTCCCAGGGAAATTCTAACTTCGAAAAAGCTGTTTAACACTTTTTTGAAGAAATTTGCCAAGCTGCAGTGCCAGCTGGCGTCCACGGTTGCATTTAGAACATAATATTTTTTTTTTTTTCAAGTGGGAAACAAAACAGGACATATACGTATATTTACATTTGCTCTGACTTGTTTCAACAAAAAATTTTTCCCAGCACGAATTTGCAACTTGCAAGTTTTTTGTCCAAACGAACCCGATTAAGTAACAATTGGTACCAGCTTGTTCAAGTTTTTTTCATAGCGAACAGAACTAATGTAAACCGCAGCTCTGCTATCGGTCTAACCGAGGAATAAATATGAACATACATACATACACACATACTTTAGGGCGGGCCAATTTGCCGAAGAAACCATGGGTTAAAATCAATTTGGAGTTTGCCAAATGACGAAAATGGGTTTAGAAGAAGCTGTGCAAAATTTCACTGTTGCGCCCTCTGGTGGGAAATTCAAGAAAAAAGAGCAGAAATGAATTTGTCACACTAAACAACCCCTTATAGTAAGTTTTTATACAAAATTTAAGCACTTTTTTACGACACTACAGCAAAATGCTAGTAAACCGATTTTCGCCAATTGGCAAAATCCAAATTGACTTGAGACCCATGGTTTCTTTGCAAATTGACTAAAAATTGCACGTAGAAGCCTTCCGTGCTTTACGCGCATAGTCGAAAAAATCTCTCATCAAAACTGGCCAGCCCTAACATACAAGCATACATACTTGTTGAGTAAATTAAAGGCTTGTATATTTGTATAATGTTCAACTTACCTCTCTAACTCCATTAATATCCACTGATACTAATGCAAAGCAGTTAAATTGCTATTTCATCTAAAAGATAAAAGATTCAAAATCTTACTGTACTAATTTTCCTGTTCAATAAATGACAATGACAAGTAGCACATATTTCACATTTTCACACACCCACACATACATAAGTTTATCATTGGCTAGCCTCAATTTTTACTTTCATTATAACCACCTTGAAAACAACGTCCAGGCTCATTTTCAATAGAAACTTTATTTGCCTTCAATTTCGCACTAAATTAATCAAATGTAGTAGAATATTTATTGCTTTATTTCTATTTTTCACTTCGACTACTTAGTAGCTAATTTTTGCACACGCGCGAAAGGAAGCGGTTGGAATGGCGGCGGAAATTTGACAAGCGCGGGGTTGCATTTGATTCCAGCAAAACTTTAGTGCCAACAAACATACAAAATCAAATGGTTTCTAAATTAGTACCTATAACTTTGCATTCCAATGCATGTATACATATTTAAAAGTAAATTGAATTATTTTGACATAGTATTTCAATCGTCTACTCTTTTTACAGAAATATTTTTAAATTTATTTTTCTATTTTTCTTGCTATTGTGAATGAGTCTGAATTGAGTAAAGTGCAACTCTGTTCTTCGTGAAATTTCCGCCGCTATTACAACCACTTCCTTTTTTGCGTTTGTAAAAATTAGCGCCAAGCTATTGAAAGTTAAAAAATTGAAAATTTGCGTTTAAATATCATTCGAAATTAGATAAATCGTGTGTTAAATTGAAGTCGAGTGATGTCTCTATCGAAAATGCATAAAATATAAGCGCGGGTGTTGTTTATGAGGCAAATGTGTGAAAGTGTAAATTTAGTGTCGCTTCGGTTATACATATATGTATACGTATGTAATATGTGCATGGGCTTAATGTATGTAGATATGTTTAATGTGTGAAAATTTTAGTGAAAATTTTAATAGTAACTTGCAACGAATGCAACAGCATTCTGTCCCCAGAGTGTTTGGGGAGTGATGCTGGAGTGACAGTCCTTGGTCAGATATACACATGTTCATATGTAGATACATATGTACATAAATCTGGGTCGTTTCGGTTACGCCGGCCGGACTGTCGTGGGAACCATCAATATTAGTGAGGTAAGTTGCTTTTAAAACAACAATTTATGTACAATAAGGGTAGACAATTTATCCAGCCACAAAGCGTCTCTTTTTTTTTAAAGAGCTCACAGCAGCGTAGAAATTGCAATAGTTTTATGCTACAACCACAAATTTTTCGAATAACCAATTGGAACTTCGGGAAATCTTTAGCTATTTGTACAACGATTTAGGGGTGGGGCGGAGGGGGAGGGGCGTGGCTTCCCAAACCCCCCTAAACGAAAGAGGATGGACGCCGCTTTATGAAAAGTCACCCCTCGCCCTCCTCCCCCCTTAAAGACCCTTGGGAGCTGTTTGAAAACACCGGAAATTTGGATTTTTTCCAAAACGATTATAACCTCCTTTCTCTGTTGCCCAAGAAGAGTTGCTGAACACCTTTTGCAGAGAGCACCTTTCTGCGTAGGCGGCCTTCGACCGCACTTAGAGATTATAACCCCCACTAAGTAGAATTCTCCTTTCAGTGTTGCCGAAGAAAAGGGGCTTTACAACTTTTGCAGAAAACAACTTTCTGCGTAGGCGGCCTTCGGCCGCGCTTAGGGATTATAACCCTCACGAAGTAGAATTCTCCTTTCTGTTTTGCTAAAGAGAAGGAACTGAACACCTTTTGCAGAGATATTTCGTGGATATTTTTTTTAACAGCTCAGCTCGGAAACTTGCAAAAAAATACCATATTTCCAACCGACATTATTAATAAATTAGTGCGTGTAAAAGGTTTTTGATTCGATTCACGCGTTTGGGCACAGCTTCCCAAAATCGTTGTACAAATTCATAGAGTACCCGGAACTTCTCCTAAGCACGGCTTAAAGCATAAACAGACGGCAGCGGTGATCCGAATCGACTCGGGAATTAACTGCAGTTAATCCGGATTAAGTCCGAGTTAGTCCGGATCAACGCTGCCGTCTATTTAAGCTTTTACCCAGTCTCTGAAATCTTCAAAAATAGAAGTCAATTAGGAGAAACGTACGCGGCTAACAACAACAACAAAAAAACACACCATCTTTTTTTGTTTTTAAAATATGTATAGCACTGTCCATATTTTAATCAGTATATTATGACATTCTACACTTTAATATTTACATATTGATATTTATATGTAATTGCATATGTATGATTTATATTAATTAAATGTATACATATGTACGCATGCACTCCTTTAAATACTACTACATTTATATGTTTCAAAAGTAATGTCTATGTAAACAAGCGAATATAGGAAACAGAAGCCACTTACAGCCAGCAGAGAATTAACTTTAATTACTACCATTTATAATTGGCCACAGAAGTTGAGTAATTGATATCCTTACGGAGCCATTAAACCCATTTGTTAGAAATAACGCAACTTAAGTTAATATTTTTTTTTTTCAATAAAATAACGTATTCATAGAATTCTGGGAGCTTAAATTAAATATATGTACCTTTCGTGAAAATTATTGCTACTTATCATTTTTGCGAGAATAACACAATTCAAATGTTATTTGTTTTGGACAATACATTTGCAACCATGCATCAGTGCGCCCAAATTGTTAGCGAAAAATAAGATCAATTCATTCTTTTCTTTTGAATGCCTTATGTTTTTACAAGAAAATTTAATCGTACGTTGTCTTGCAATATTATAATACGGAATCTCAACTTAAGCTTTAATGCTTATAAATATATGTATATCCACCAAGGTTTTAAAATTCAAATTATTTCCACATATGCTCACCACGCGATTGAATGATTTTCATGAAAGGTATTGGTCCACAATCTGAACGTGCAATTGCTTAGGTTTGTACCAGCCATTTGTTTAAGAAAGTGGAAAGTATTTATCTATGTCAGCTTCCGTAGCAATCTCATTGATTGTGAGAAATGTATCGCGTATGTAAGACTTGCAATGTGACGACTCTGAAAAAAAAACCGAAAATAAGATTTTACATAGGATTTGTAATGTAGGTACCTATAATTTATAACTCACCCAATTTGCCTTCACAAACACGATTTGTTATCCTTTTGGCTAATGTTTTGAAGAGATCTTTCGTGGTGATCTTCTTCTTATAATAAGGATTCAGTAAGTCCACTACTGATTTGCTCACATCCGCTTTATGTTTGGCAGCATTAAGGCGAGCCTGCCTATCATGCGATAGGTGCCTTGAATTTTGATCTGGGCGAAGCACCGGTTTCCTATATTCACCAAATTTTACCATTAGTTCACTGGAGTTGGAATTTTCGCCGCTCCTTCCACTCTTCGGCAAAGCAAATTTAGATTTACTGCCATTCATATCATTTTCTGCGAGTGCGGCTTGCTCCCTTTTGCGCTTCGCTGCATACCAATCCGATTGTCTTGCCACATCTTCAGCTCTTAGACCTGATCCAGTTATGTTTTTGGGCATCTCCTTTTCATTCAAGTTT
This sequence comes from Rhagoletis zephyria, assembly GCF_001687245.7. Taxonomy (NCBI): domain Eukaryota; kingdom Metazoa; phylum Arthropoda; class Insecta; order Diptera; family Tephritidae; genus Rhagoletis; species Rhagoletis zephyria. The sequence goes on along the minus strand of NW_016163788.1, from coordinate 18,377 downwards.
CCGTCTGCATTCGTTGCTGTTTGCTCATCATTCTTTGAAGCCTTTTTCAGGGCAGCCGATTTCTCAGATTCCGCGGCGGCTCTTTCAAGCTCTTCCAAAGCTTTCAATTCCTCTTCAATTTTCTTCTTGCTCAATGCGAGTTGCTCCAATTCATCCAATGAATCCTCAGAGTCCTCTAATTTCCTATCAGATTCGCCCTCAAACTCCTGCCATTCAGCGCGCAGTGCCTTAAGTTTTTCCTTCACTGATTTTTCGTATTTGACCGAGTCCACGAAGGCGTCCTTGTACTTACACTTTGTAGCCGAGGAGGAACTCTCGTACATATCCAGCTCATCCAAATCGTCACCCTTGTGCTTGTGCTTTGAGTGATGCTTATGTTTGTGTTTGCGACGTGACGATGAGCTGGTGGAGGATGAATCCGATTTGTATTGATGCGATGTTAGATTAGAACTAGTTGAGGCTTTGTGATGGTGTGAGATTGAGCTGGATGAAGCTGATTGATAGTAAGCGTCATAGCTCACTGATGACTTGTAACTGTGCAAAGGCGATTTCTCCTTCGATTTGGTGTAGTGTGACATTCTGTGCTTCCGTTTGTGATGGGACAGCATGTCGAAATAATCATCTTCATCGTCGTTACGCGGGCCACCTCTGGTGGAGCTGTCGGATTTATTTGCCGTCGATATATCCGATTCTTCCCCGAATAATGTCTTTATTTTTCCATCTTCTTTTTTGGCTGTATACTTGATGGAACTTTCCACCAGCTCCTCTACCGGATCATCCCAATCTTCGTTGCCAAACAAGTTATCTATTTTGTTCGTAGAAGGTTGTTGTTGTTGGGTGACATGCACATCGGAAATGACCTTCTTGTCCTCATCTGGGTCGTGCACTTCTTCATCTTCACTCATTTTATATTCATTTGAGTTTATGTCTTTGTCACTTATATCTTCAAGATCGTCATCTATTTTTAAGTTTGAAGATTCATTTCGTATGGTCTCGTTTTTATCCTCTCCGAAAGAGTTATCATCCTTTATGGGTTCTGCTGTTAAAGCTTCAGAATTCTTAACCTCCTTTGGTTCTTCACATTCCTTTTGCTCAATATCAGCCAACTCTGCGATTTCTGTCTTTATAACATTACCGTTTTCATTGGTTTCCATAACTTGGCTGTCACCGCTGCTGCTTACAGGCGAACAGTCGGCTTCTTCGCTTTTAATTCCTTTACTTTTTTCGAAAAAGCTGCCAATGGTGGTCTGTTTAGCGGTGTCCTGCTTATAACTCTTCTTGTGACGCAATGCTTTTGGTAGATCCTTCGAGGAATTCCCACCGGCGATTGTATTAGGTGATGATGGCCGAGAGTCTTCCAACTTCTTCAACTTTCTTTCGAAATACTCAACGCTGCCTCCCGTCCAAACGCTTTGTTGACTGGTTTCAGGGCGTGCAACATAGTTTCTGAGAATAGGCATGAGTAACTCTTTGTTCGTCTGTTGGCGTATGGCAGCAAGCTGTGGTAAGAAAGGAATTTTTGAAAACTAACAAAAAAGCACTTCCATCTACTTTACCTCTTTGGCCAACGAATGCCGATACAGGCTGACCACCTTCACCTTTGAAAAGCAATCATACTCGATGTCTATGGCAATGGCTTCAAAATCACGATGACGAAGATCTCGCCGCGGATCATCCTCTTTGCACTGTTCGACATTCAATTTAAGTACACTAACAAGTGAACTTAAATAACTCTCACGTATGGTTGTCGTGAGCCCGGAAACCTTCACTTCGCTAGAAGGTGCATTCTTGACGCGTGTTATCTGGGAATTTCCCTCCTTTTCCAAATCGCGTGCAGCACTCAGTTGCTTGCGTAGTTGAAATTGTTTTCGTATGAAATCTTCTGTCTCACGCTTGGCCTTCTTTGACATTTGTTCATGGCTTTCACTTGATCCTTCGTCGGAGTCGTTACCGCCGTAATCGTCCTTAAGCCTTTTCGCAGCAGCTCGACCACCTGGAAATTGCGTTTGACTTATTACACAATAATGCATTCATTTAATACTTCTCCTGTGGCTTACCTTCATACAAATCTGCGCTATCTTCAAGTGATACGTCAGACTTGAAACGCCCATCCATACAGAGCTTGTGGAACATTTCCAATGCCTTTTCAATTTTCTTTGGGTTTTTGCACACATCGCATTGATTATTGCATTCTGGAGGTGGATCGCCAAAATAATCAGAGAATAGCCTGTGACGACAGCGTATGCTCTCACAGAAGCTGACAATCTCTTCAAAATTCTTTACTGCACGCTGCGCCATACAAAGACAATAAAGATAAATTATTTTTTGTTAAAAATTCAAAGACTATCGGTGTACTAACATCCGCTTTTTCCTGCTTTCCAGAGCAAGTTGAGCTTCGCGAACGGTTGACATCATTTTGTAAAAGAAATTGTATTGACTTCACATCTTCTCTTCCATAATAGAGCCGACAAAAGGATTGTAGTCCATCGCGCCCAGCGCGTCCTGACTCCTGATAATACGCAGCCACATTTTGTGGCACATCCCAGTGCACTACGAAACGCACTGAAGGCTTGTCCACACCCATGCCAAAACTATTGGTTGCGCATATCACGGGATACTCTCCATTCATCCACTGCTCTTGCACCTGTATGCGCTCGCCTGCCTTCAGGCCAGCATGATATGCTACAGCACCGACGCCTTGCTTCGATATTCCGTACGCTACACGTTCGACGGTCTCTCGCGTACGACAGTAAACGATGCCGCAGCCACGTTTCGACGCAGGCACACTTTTGAACTCATCAACATCGCCGAAGCAATGCAATGCAAATGCAGCTAAATGCTGGAAATCATCCTCTATGGAATTTTTAAAAACTATATCATAAAAGAGATTGTTCCGAAAACTTGGCGTAGTGAATTTGGCAACGGGCTGCTTGAGAGCTAAATGTTGGAAAATATCTTCGCGTACTTGCCGCGAAGCGGTTGCAGTCAACGCCATCCAAACGATATTGGGGTACTTGCGTCGCAAGGTACAAAGTTTGAGATAGTCCGGTCGAAAATCATGACCCCACTGTGATACACAATGCGCCTCATCAACGGCAAAATAGGCGATCTTATCGAACTTCACCAACGATTGCAATAGGTCCTGAAAAAAAAGTGTGGCCGCCTGCTCTGGTGTAATGTACAGAAACCGTATGCTGGGCCGTAAGGCTTTCAGGTCGGTAATGACGGCATCACGTTCTTTTGCCGACATTTTCGAGTTCAACGAGTCAGCGCGTATCTTTAGCTTAGCCAAATGATCAATTTGATCTTTGATGAGTGCCAGCAGCGGGGAGAACACTATAGTTATCTGATTCTCGCACAACACACCTGGCAGCTGGTAGCAAAGCGATTTGCCCGAGCCGGTGGGCATGGACACAAAAATATCGCGTTTTTCTGTTTGAAATACATATATTTCCAAATAAAACATGCACGCAAATTAGAGACGGCACAACAAACTTACTTTCCACGGCACACTTTATGGCATTCTTCTGCAAATCCGATTTAAAGCTACTGTGGCCAAAATGCTGCTGCAAGGCTGCGTAAAGAGACTCATCAGAATCAACACCCTCACTCATCGTGTTTTCGTGGGTTGCGGCTGGATTCTGAGAACCTTTTTTCTAATTTTCACAAATTAATTTCATAAAATGCGTGGTTTTTCTTCCGCTTTGCAATTTCTTTTTGGCTCCCACCTCATTTATCCCCCTTTGTTTTTTACATTGTTTACAAGGTTGCTTTTTTCTGGAGCAAAAGAATATGATAAAAAATTTCCCAAATCAGCTGACTTTTGGTAGTGCATTTGGTCCCAAACCACGATCCCAAACCAGTTCAGCAAAACCAGAATTGTTCGCTGCGATCGGGGTTGCTTCGGCAGAATTCACATTATAGAAATTATTAGAAAACAAAATTTTCGATTATATCATACATTTTTGCTTATCTGAAGGTTGTTGTTGTTGTTTTGTAAGCACNACCATTTCTAGGCCTAATAGCTCCATCGGGGCTGTTCTCCAACAAAATAGCTATCCATTTAATATTGCTATTATGCTGCCAACTCGTTACAGGATAACAAGCCACACATAATGGTGCAAAACGGCTATCTTGGCCTTATTGAGCTTAAACTTTTTCCGGGTCTTCTGGCGGCCACGATGTAGTGAATAGATGCTGACGTGTTCCGCAAACCGCGCTTGTGGCCTTGCCGGTTTTGACATTTCTCGTGTAAAAGCAAACAACGCATCTGAAACTTTAAATGCACTGAAATTCACTGATGGCTAAGCTAGTTCCTTATTTGCTAAGCGTGTGCTAAGATGGAGGTTAGGACATTCCCATGACAGCCGGTTCTACGTACCGGAATGACTCGGGTTTTACCCGACCAAGGGCTGTTGTTTCGGCGATCTAACGCCGTTTAGGTAGGGGAAATCCGTCAAACGTTGCTCTACTCTAGGGTTACATCTGCTCCGTACCCTTCTGCTCAGGGCTGGCATTAAGTCCAAGCCAGGCCAGAAACTTACACCTTTTGAGTATGCCAGAGACACTGCACACAAACTCCACCTCGGTCAGGTGCAATGCCTGTGACGGGTGGAGTTACCTCCGCAACTGGTCGGGCCTACGTGCGCACAGGCAATGGACCACGTCGTTCGTGCCCCATGCAGTGCGAACCGGACCGCCTCCACGGCAAACCACCACCCTCCCGTGCAGCACACAACCAACACACCCACACCCCAACACAACATAATAATAGACACACACACAAACACAATAGTACCCACACACGGCCGCCGGCAACTCCTAGTCCCTTCAAAAATCTGCTCGGTTTGTCAGTCCAGAATATATCGTAACGTGACAACAGGCAAGTGCAACTCCTACCTACTCCTACAACTCCCTAACACCACATATAACAATCGGTCTCCCAAGGCACACAAAGCTGCTACAATTCAACTGTAACGGACTCCAGAGCAAGATCGATGAGATAACTGGGATTCATGGGAAGGCATGGAATATTAATAGCTGCGGTCCAAGAGACGAAGTTGCATGGCAATTCAGCCTTGTTGAATTGCGCCGGATACAACGTGCACCGTCGAGATCGCGAGCGAGACAATGGTGGAGACATAGCGTTCATCACGCACCACACCGTGCAGTATCGTCTTATTGAAGCAAACATCGATCGCAGGGATACCATCCTAANTTCATCACGCACCACACCGTGCAGTATCGTCTTATTGAAGCAAACATCGACCGCAGGGATACCATCCTAAAATGTCAGGGTATTGCTATCTGGTCAGGCGATGTTGAGCCCGAAATATTTAATGTATACATACCCCCTGTCGCCAGNTGTCAGGGTATTGCTATCTGGTCAGGCGATGTTGAGCTCGAAATATTTAATGTATACATACCCCCTGTCGCCAGCTGCCCGGNGTAGTACGGCCACTGAGTTTTGTCAGCCGTGTGGGAATAGGGCGGTTAGATTACCCTCTTTACAGCACCATTTCTAGGCCTAATAGCTCCATCGGGGCTGTTCTCCAACAAAATAGCTATCCATTTAATATTGCTATTATGCTGCCAACTCGTTACAGGATAACAAGCCACACATAATGGTGCAAAACGGCTATCTTGGCCTTATTGAGCTTAAACTTTTTCCGGGTCTTCTGGCGGCCACGATGTAGTGAATAGATGCTGACGTGTTCCGCAAACCGCGCTTGTGGCCTTGCCGGTTTTGACATTTCTCGTGTAAAAGCAAACAACGCATCTGAAACTTTAAATGCACTGAAATTCACTGATGGCTAAGCTAGTTCCTTATTTGCTAAGCGTGTGCTAAGATGGAGGTTAGGNAAGCGAAATTTCCCTTTGCTTCAAGCCATTTGTGCTGTGTATGGGGGTGTTTGAAGGTTTGACTCCAGAGCAAGATCGATGAGATAACTGGGATTCATGGGAAGGCATGAAATATTAATAGCTGCGGTCCAAGAGACGAAGTTGCATGGCAATTCAGCCTTGTTGAATTGCGCCGGATACAACGTGCACCGTCGAGATCGCGAGCGAGACAATGGTGGAGACATAGCGTTCATCACGCACCACACCGTGCAGTATCGTCTTATTGAAGCAAACATCGATCGCAGGGATACCATCCTAAAATGTCAGGGTATTGCTATCTGGTCAGGCGATGTTGAGCTCGAAATATTTAATGTATACATACCCCCTGTCGCCAGCTGCCCGGCAGGATATCACCCTAAAATAGGTACGCTACTCAGAGGTGAAACCCGTATGGTAGTTGGCGACTTTAACGCGCACCACGATCTTTGGAACTCAAGCCTGTCAAACGATCGTAGGGGAATACATCTGGCTGAGCAGATAAACGATTCGACATTCTGCACAATTAACGACGAAGCACCACCAGGATTATGGGCAGCTCGCCAGATCTAACAATTGTCAGCGGTGGTCTGATCAACTATCATGGTGACCTATGCTGACCCTAGGATCAGACCATCTGCCATCATGGTGACCTATGCTGACCCTAGGATCAGACCATCTGCCCATAGTCATCTCGATTGATAAACCTGACGACTTAGCTTCCTGGCTGGAAAGGCTTCGCGGATGGGTCTGAAAGCGCCTTCACTGCACTACCCATATCAACCACATAGGTGAACGTAAATTCCGCAGGGTTGTCACTGCTGCTACATCCCGCTTCACCCCAACTTCATCCGATCATTCCTGCTGAAGCGGCTGTTCTAGCCGTTGAGCGTGACAATCTTTGTCAGGCCGATACCGGAAATCCCCGTATCAGGGATCTCAATTCGGAGATTCGGCAACTTGTGAACGTACATAAGCGGAAGAAATGGGAAGAGCATTTGAAGACTTGCAACTTCGCCTCTGGTGTGAGTAAGCTTTGGTCAACCGTGGGGTCGTTGTCCAACCCGACGAAGCGTGACGACAGAGTCGAAATAGCCTTTGGTGACGACGCTTCGTCGGACTCGGAGCGATGCGCGAGCTATTTTAGCCGGCAGTTTATTCTGCATCCTCCGGTGGATAAAGCCAAACGTCGAGTGACCAGAAGGCTGCACAAAATGCCAAAACTCAGAGTGCCTCTTTTTTTCACCAGCGGTGAGGTAAGGGTAGCCATCGGGAAGGCAAAAGCCTCCAAAGCCATTGGACCCGACGGAATATGCATGTCGATGCTGAACAATTTGGGTCCTGCCGGAGTAGCGTACCTAACGGAGGTCCTCAACTTGTCTATGGCCACTCTCGTCATTCCAGACATGTGGAAGATGGGGAGAGTGGTCCCACTGCTCAAACCGGAGAAACCAGCCAACAAAGGAGAGTCTTATCGCCCGATAACCCTCCTTTCCCCGGTAGCGAAGACACTAGAGGTCTTGCTACTCCCGTATTTCACGAACCACCTGACCCCAGCGAAGCAGTTGGCAACATACAAGGCAATTGGCCAGCCGGTTCTAATCTATGCGGCGCCCGTGTGGTCGTCTGGGACTAGCAGGGCGCATTGGATGAAGCTACAGACCTGCCAAAACACGGCACTAGGAACAGCGACCAGATGCCTCCTGATGACGCCCCAACACCACCTACGCGACGAGGCCCATATGCTCCCAGTCAAGGAGCATAAAATAATGCTCTGCAAGCAGTTCCTTGTGGGGAGCCACACACGGGGTCATCCCAGCAGACAGCTGCTTGCAGAACAGCCCTCGCGAAGGCACGCCAGGAGGCATTTCTACGAACTCCAGAGGGTCATTAAACAACCTCTGGACCCGTCAGCCCACCGACAGGCCCTGAGCGGCATTCGCAGAGAATCAGTCTCGAGTTATGTAGACGCACCACAATAGCCCAACTTCGCTCTGGCTATTGCAGCGTGCTCAACTGATGAGGATGTGCCCAACCAATGCCCGGCATGTGGAGAGTCGCCACATGACTCTCGGCACCTCTTAACATGCCCTGAGAACCCCACTTAGCTGACGCCCCTGTCCTTATGGACAGACCCTGTGGAAGTCGCACACTTCCTGGGCCTCCACTTAGGTGAAACCGACGACAACGTTGACGGATGAATCGACCCGAGCGGGACTTAGTAACCGCTACAACAACAGCAACACTTTTTGCTACATGTTGCCCCTTGACCATGTTGACCTTTCCCGTAAGATCTTTGTGAAGCTAGTTGCTAACCGTCTTAGAGCGGACCTAGACCGAGAGCAGGCCCTAGACAAAATCATCTATGTTGATAGGGAGGTTTTAGAGGGAATCTTTGAGGCAAAAATATACGAAAATACATATACTGAGATGAACTTGAAGCTTCTGAAAGAATCAGGCTATACTCAAAGCTATACATTTATACATTATACATTTATGTGACCTTGTGACACAAACCCCTTATTATGGATCCCATAAATGTCTGGAAGTAAAGACTAGCTTGATAGGCTGCAGCAAGAACAGAAATTATACTGACGAGGTTTGTGCAAACAATAAAATTTGCGAAATAATTTGCTATATAGTAGCTGAGAACTGTGCCGGCCTGCTCTTCTTCTTCTTCTTTTTTGGCGCTGTAACCGCCTAAGCGATTTTGGCCGAGTTCAGCAAAGCACGCCAGTCGTTTCTCCTCTGTGCCAACTGACGCCAATTGGAAACGCCAAGTGAAGCCAAGTCCTTCTCCACCTGATCTTTCCATCGCAGTGGGGGCCTCCCTCTTCCTCTGCTACCACCAGCGTGTGCCGAGTTGAATACTTTCAGAGCTGGAGCGTCGGTGTCCATTCGAACGACATGACCAAGCCAGCGGAGCCGCTGTATTTTAATTCGCTGCACTATGTCCATATCGTTGTAAAGCTCATACAGCTCATCGTTCCATCGTCTGCGGTACTCGCCGTCGCCAACGCGTAAAGGCCTGCTCAGTGGGTAGATAAACGGCAGAAAAGTACTTACATTAAATGTATTATTTTGAAAAATACTAAGCACCTAAAAGCCCCTTCGCTTGACCTTTGAACCAACTTCACTACCTCATTGTGGTATCTTCTTTTAAACCTCTTCAAATCAAATAAACTGAATTTACCTAACCCAATTAAAGGAAATTGATCCAGGTTTATATCGTTATTCGTTATATTAAAAAAGTGATTTATTTCAAATTTGCCCTTAGTATGTAAGTAACTAATTTGTTTTAGTGAAAACTGTATTTGAGCAAATACATATTTGACATATTCTTATTTGATACTCAATATTAAAAATTGCATTTTTTGTACATTTTGAAAAAAACTTCACCATGGCAAATGATACATACATATATTCGAATGCGCTTAATAATATTATTATTGTGTATGTTTGTATAAGTGAAAATACCAACGAAAAAAAAAACATACATTGAGCTTAATACTATGTATTCAACATAAAATTATTGCAGTTATTTCCTTTAAAAGAAGTTATTAATAAAACACATTACAATAAAAAATATACTCGCTCGTTTCTGTAAATATTACAGCATTAAGGTGAACCCCGTACAGGAGGCATCGGCTTTCCCATACAGTCGATAGCTCAAACAATCGATCATCCCTACTCCAGCTCACCACTAATGCCAAAACGTATTATGGCCAACAAATCCACCAAATAGATAAGCGTGGTGACCAATGAAACTGAGGCAGCCCCCAAGACTAGGTCAAGCCGTTGCATATTCGGATGCCAGTAGTTGCGTTCCTTTGTGGTGGACCAATCGCGGAAGAGCATCGCCGTCGCAGCAACGAGGAGAATGAAGCCAACTAAAGACCATAAAACCGAAGTGCGCCAAGGGGTGCTGTGGATAAGAGGAAATAAAAGAAAAAAAAAATGAAAAAATAAAATACTAAATTTGTACAAGAAAAGAGCGTTCTAAAAGGGGGCACCACGCACATATCGCCGAACAATGCCATAATTAAGTAAATTGACGAATAAATGATGAGGCTGCCAAAGGTTACATAGCAGAGCGCAACAACGCGCGGCGTTATGAAGATGCGCAGATGTGAGTGCGTGGATGGCTCATCGATGAGGCCGATGCAGACGATGACAAGTGCCTGAAATAGTTATAAAGTAGTTATTGGAGTTTTCATTAAAGCTTAATTGGATTAAGTTGAAAAGTGTAGACATGAAATTTAATTATAGTGTACGCATAAGCACACATATGCTTGCTTGCGATCGCATACTTACTAGCTCCAGTATTTTAATGCCAATCAGCGAGTAACTGGCACGCTTCGAGCCGCTACTGGTCGTGTAGGTGGCGTCCTCCGCTGGAGTCATCTCAACGCGTGAGATTTCTGTGCGAAAGAACAAGAGCGTAAATGAATTTATTGTTGTTGGTAATAAAAATTAAATGGCATACGAATAATATACAAATATGGTTAGGCAATTAGGGGAATAATGAGGACACATAATAATCGAAATGCCTTTTGGAGAATTTTGTTTACCTACGGAACGCAGATAACTCATTTTGGCAGCTGGTTTAAAAGCTTCTTCTTTGTTACAATTGAATGCTTTTCTCTGACACAAGTGGGTGCGTACTGCGATCGAAGCACCTTGAACTTAGCTATCAGCGCGAGATATGTATAAAGCAAACGCCTTTTTTCGCTATACGTTTAATTTTTGAACAGACTGTTTAGTTATAAATGAAAAAATTCAACAGAATTTAGTAACAAAGATAATTAGAAACTAATTTGTTTAATGTTAGCAACATTTGAAATAAAGAACACACAAAAAATAACACACCAATTCATATTAGTAGAACAGATGAATGCTCTGTTTGAACTTTCACGATTTTTTTTTTTTTTTTGGTTGCATGATCACTATGAAAACGCGCTCAAGCGTGCAATGATGGCAGACATCCATTAGACATATTTGCATGCAAACACATACATACATACTTAGGTATGTACTCGTATAAATTAGAGCAATTGTGTAATTTGTATTTTATGCTTTTTCAAGCATTTCAATGAAGGTCAAATAGTTTATATTGAGGTTTTTTCATATAGAATGGTATAATTCTTACTTTGATAGCATTTCCTTACATCGAAGGTCTCTTGAACAACATCACGCCTGATGCAATAACATCAGCTCTAACGGACCTGGGCATCGACTCACGGCTAGTGTCGCTTGTACGGAAATTGCTAGTAGGCAGAATCGTGCGGGCGTTGTTGCTGGACAGATACGTTTGCAGGTGAACCCCTCAGCGTGGGGGGTTCTGTCTCCCCTTTCGTGGGTTGTGGCAATTAACGATTTGTTGCAGGCTCTGGAAGGGGAGGAATGGCGGGAGCTGTAAAGTCATTGCGTATGCTGACGATCTTTCGGTGGTTGTGAGCGGAAAATTTCCACAAACTCTGCGTGAAATCATGCAGAATAAATCAAGACTAATTGAAAGATGGGCCAATGAGAAAAGCCTGGGTATTATCCCGGACAAAACTGACCGGGTTCTCTTTACATGGAAGTACAAAATCCCTTCACCCCAGCTCCCTGCCATAGGCAACACGACGCTGGGGCTAAGGGAATCTGCGAAATATCTAGGCGCAGTTCTGAACAAAAGTCTTAACTGGGCACAACATGTACAAGAATGCGTTAAAAGAGGAACTGTAGCCCTCTACTGCTGTAAGTGGGCAACTGAGCGTAGCTGGGGCTTTGCCCAAGCATTATACACAGGCTTTACATAGTAGTTGCTAAACCTCTTCTAATCTAAGCGATTTTGGTATGGTGGCTAAGTCTCGGCAAGAAAACTACAATTGAAGCACTGAAGCTCGACTTGGGCTGGAAAAATCATTTCATCTACCCGACCATGCCCATTCTTTCTTCGAGTTACAGTTTTGTAACGAACGCTGGCCAAACATAAGTTCAAAACCAAAATGGAAAGGGTGCTTATTACGAGGGCCTTTCCCTACAACCCCTACCAAGCTCCTAAAGTTCTCGGTTCTTCTTGCGACGAGCAACAGCCTACCGTAAATGATACTAAGCAAACCAACATCTTACCTACCTAGTTTGATAACAAGGAGCGAATGGCGAAGTGTAATAAGCTAGACTCTAGTCCCATTACAATCTTCAGAGATGATCCTGCGCTAAATAATAATGTCGGCAGCGAAATCCATTCGGAATAGCTACTTCTAAAAACTGCGTCTACGAGAGTACTGAGTGTATTCTAAATTGAATTAAGAGGTAAAAGGAAGGCTTCTTGAATTAAAATACTCCATCACCGTCTAATCGGAAGGCTTCAATTTAAAATCTACAGCGTAACAAAATCCCTTCGAATGTAATAATTCAAAGAAGAATGTGGCTGTAAGCGATTTGGCAACGCGATGCATAAAGAATGTAGTCTGGCTTCACGGGCACAGAAATATTCCTGCAACCAGCATTGGCGCGAAAGGAAACTAATCTGCAGTCATTCAATTCTATCCTAAATGCCATCAAGTAAACTATTTTCAAACGAACTATGGCTCAGATCTGTTTCAATTGATCGCCTCTCCTTGTCCTGCCTGTCATGCATTAATGTCTGACATCGTGTCATAAAATGTACTTTAAAGAAACAAGTTTTGAAATAAAGGACTAAATAAATTTTAGAAAAATAAATAAAGTCAAAGGACAACGTCATTAGAAAAGGGACTATCTTGGTAGATTTTAAGATAATTATAGGAAAAATTTGAAAAGTGCTGCATTTATTCCGAATAAACTTTCACAAATTACAGTCATTGGAGTTAATGTCCGTACTAACGACTGGAACTCAAAACACTATTTTTTCATGGTAAGCAAATATGTCAAAATTATATAAAATCTTATTATATTCAATTTGACATTTTAGGAAGCACCCTAATGTACATGCGTACATATCGACATACAAATATACATATGAGCCTACTGGTTTTCGAAATTTTTATTGTGGCATACCAGATCTACCAACACTTTCTCCCTCCTCAAATGCAAGTATTTGCCCATGTACACGTGTCTGTACTTGCAAATGTATGTCCATAAATATGCGTGGATATGTTGACTCTATGCATCCAGTAAAGTATGTCAATCTGCTTGCACGCGACTTATCTGCCATCGCTTTATGTGGCACTCAGTATCTACCCACTTCCCATGGAAAACAACAGCAAGTCGACCTTAGACAACTGTTTAATTCACGTGAGAGTTGAAAGGAAATGTCATGCTACTTATAGTGGGCTCTATGTATAATACACATATAGTATGTATGTACGTACACACATATGTTTTGACTATTAATTGTCCTGCACTTTAGTACAGGCCTATAAAGTGAAATGTTTTATTAGTGGTCTGCTTGGTTTTATTTGCAGAAATGGATATGCTTTATACACTGGAAACAATCATGCATGCCATTTTTTACGACGACTTTATTTGTCTGGAAATTTGTAAGGTTTTATCCAGGTGTTATCACAACTTCAAAACGCGTTTAGCCATTAATAGCTGTAAACGTAGAGTACTGTACAAATAATAACTTGCATAGAAATGTTATTCTTATAGAATATGAACCCGAAAAGGGTATTTAAAGCTATATCGGTAGCGATGCCGACAGTTGTATTCATTCATTTATTGATATTATTATCGATTCCTTGTTGAATATATCAGTATTATAATGGGACATTTGCTTTATAGATTGAAAACTTACTGACAGCTCTTCATTGTTATCGATATTTAAAGAAAATGCATCGATAGCTTTTTTTCTACATATGTATATTGATTTATATCGAATACGTCGCTCTTCACAAGATAGATTCATCGATAATTCCCTAAAACTATCGATTTATCGATAAATATATCGATACAACTTTTATTTTTGTCGAAGAAACTCAATTCAATAATAGTCTAAGCCCTTTTGACAGTGGCCTAATTTGCGTTCCATGAAAATAAAATGTTCGCTAACAATAAAAAATGTTTTCATTTCTAAACAAAGTTTAAGTTAAAGTTTAAGTGAATGTATGTACATATGTTCAAATATGTGAAGAATTTTATCATTATTATTAGTATTCTAGTCAACTCCATAACGGTAATTCTTCTCTACTAAATTTGTAAATTTTTGCTTTGGAACGCTGTCAAATTGGCCGCCCACTCGTTTGGGCTCGGTTTAATATGTGCGATAACAACTCCTTCACGCTTGACCCATTCACGCAACCAGCTGATTTAATAACGATACAACAAAAGCAAATAATGTAATACGCAAAATACAAATCAAATATTTCTGACCATGATTTTGCTACGGAATTATTTCCTTGCTAGCACTTAAATAAAAAAGTCAAAATGAAAAAAAACCACAAAAAAAAAATATTACACCAAAATTCACTATACACTGCGAGTACTTGACCGCCGAGTGCATTATTGCTTGCGTGCTAAGAGCTTCCAACAAGCAAATAATATAATAAATTAAATTTTGTGGGCCAAATTCCTACTCAAATGCGCTTCAGGCAGAGCACAATAATAATATTACTTTTTAAATTTCATGTTTTCAGGTGATTGCACGAAATTAACGATGACGACAAACGTTCGAGCGGTGATGGAATAAAACAGGTCAGAAACACACTCGCTTACAAAATGGAAAGCAAACAAAGAAATTCTTTGTTATGTTATGGCTAAAGGCGCCAAAACGAGTTTTCTCTTTTCCCCAGCTCGAATTTGTTGGTAAATAAAAAATGTAAACAAAGAATGAGAGATGTAAAATAATCGAACAAAATACAGAGCGCTAAGGACTGGTAAAAAAGAGCGTAGCGCGAATGCAGTAGACTTTTCGAAGTTTTGGCGCTATTAACTTCGAAAATGAGATTTACAAGTCGAAGTACGTGAGAAATGTTAATAAAAGTGAGTTAAACAAGTATGTAAATAAATAAGCGCTGTGAATATCGAAAATTATTTACCGCATGCCACACCTGTTTCTGCTGCCCCACAAAATCGTGAAGCTTAAGATGCAGTTTTACTACAACAAATTGCGCAGTAGGTAAGTGATATTTTGGAGTTAAATATAAGCTGTGTTTCTTTTTTGGGTTTTTAAAATTAGTATAATTAATTATTTTCTAAGGTATGTGAGTAGTGATTTTCGAACTACAGCCATATAAAACACAAAACCAAACTCTTAAATTACTTAAACACTTGGCACCCAATCACCCATCAAAGTGGCGCCGCGATGCCGTGAAGCCTTATAACCAGGCCATTGACTTGGCAACATTTATGCGGGCCTGTTTATGTCGCTTGTATGGCATGAAAATATGAATATTTTCTTTGAATTTAGTCAAATCGTGCATACGTGTCAGCTAATTTTATAATAAAGCATTTTTTTTTTACCTTTTCTACAATAAATTCTTAACTTTACTTAGAAAAGCGCGACTGGCTGTCTATCAATAGCTACATACATATGTACATATAAATTCACGTGACTAGCATACTAAGCAACTCTGGTGTTATTTGTAATTCAATCAAGTAATTTTTTTCATTACAGTTACATAAGAATGCAAGTTTGTTTCTTAAGTCTTTCGTTCCCAAAATTGTCTCTGCTGTGCATACTAAACTATTAAAAAAAAACTTCAAACTAATTTCTTACATTTTTAGACAATTTTCTGTTTGACCTAAATTTTTGGTGCTTTAAAACGTTTACACAATTTTTTGTTGATTGTAAAAACAGTTCATGATTTTTTTGGTGATAAAAATTGAACACATGTTTTCGTTAAATTCAAAAATGGACATGGAAATTTATGGTGCTTTTAAAGTCCATATTAACTTTCGTTGATTTGATATAATTTGTTTTTAATTTCAAAACGCATGTAGCTTTTGGTTCGTTTAAAAACCGTACATAAATTTTTGGTAATTCGAAAGGTGGACATAAATTTTTGACCATTTGAACATAACATTTGGACATAATTTTTGGTTTAAATTTGAAAAGTGGATGTGGTACGTTTAAAGGTGGGCATAAATTGTTTTGCTATTTTAACATTGGCAATATTTTTCTTTTAAATTTCAAAAGTAAATTTAGATCTTTGGTCATTTAAAAACTGTACGTAAATTTTTGGAAATTTAAATGGTGGACATATGTAAATTTTTTGCCATTTTAACACTGGACATATTTTTTGTTTTACATTTCAAAAGTGGACGTAGCTTCTAGTTAAGTTTAAAACTAGATATACATTTTTTTAATCTAAATGAACATACATTTTTGGCCATTTTAAAGCTGGACATAAATTTTAGAGCAACTTAAAAACTGGAAGTAAACTTTTGGTCATCTGAAAACAGTACACACCTTTTTGGTGTTGGCAAAAATAAATCAAATTTTGTTTTTAAATTTTAAATTGGACATTATTTTAGACTATTTCGAAATCGTACATATGTACATTTTTGGTCATTAATTAATTTAGCATAATTCTTTGTTTTACTTCAAAACCGGATATAAATTTGTAAATTGCACATATGTATATTTTTTCGGCTTCATACACATTAGGTCCACCTTAATGTGCATACATTTTTGTTTTTTCAAAAACTTACAAAAAAGGATAAAAAATAATTATAATTTAAACTTGCTTAGCTGTAATGGTGCTTTGGCGTGATTTATCGATATATTTATCGACGTCGCTATCAATTACTATCTTTACCAGAACTTATATTTTCATTTAAATTTATCGATATATTTATCTGCATCTTTATCGATATATCTATTTATCGAATCAAAATTAATTGATAAATTATGAAGAAACTTCGTTATCGGTATATTCATTGAATCAAAACTAATCGATAAATTATAAACAAAAACTTTTAAAATTCTATTAACAACTGCGATTTAATTTTGAAAAAAATTCGATTAATTTGAAACTTGTGTAACATAGTTAATACGTATTGATCATTGGATCATTTTCAAGTCAGAATAAATTCATTGAGAATTGCATATCAGTTGGTGCATCTTATTGTTAGCTCAATCACATTTTTATGAAACGTGATGAGCAAATCAAAAAACAAATAAGTTAATTTGCATTCTTAATAAATAAGCTGTGATTAGATTGTTTCAAATCACGACTTACAGTATTATTATGATTAGCAGAATTATTAATTAATTAAATTTATCAACAGTCACAATAGCCGCTTGTAGGAGAGTTGTGCCTATCAGTTCGGAGATCATTGACTTCAAACGTGATTGAGAATTTCAGACAGAAAATTTTTCTAACTAATTTTCTAAAAGCAAAATGCATTACATAAGTGCTGACCTAGCTCTAAGCTCATCAAGGGTTTTTTAATTCAATTGTTTTTGCCTATAGAAAATACAAAATCCCGTTCCTAAAAGCATACGAATCTCAGCTAGAGATTTCGCCTTAAATTTCTACTGATCTACAGCAAAAAATTCCACATTTAATACAATGCGAGTGCGTGTGAATAATTGCTTCAATTTCCTGTCTCTTATTAAATACACACATACATACATATTTGCACACATAAATAAGCACATTTTTCCAATAAAAAACAAAAACAATTAAAAAATTGCATTGCTAGAAAAGCTTGTCAGCGACAAAATATTACAATATTGCAACGATACGATTCGAGCCGCATACAACTAAGAAAATTGAACAAAGCGCATCAAGAGTACTGGTAAAAAAAAATCAAAATTGCCGTGTTGGGTATAAAAATGCTAACTCCACTTCACTTTATAGAGAAGAGTCGTTAGTAATTTGTATGAAATACTCAAAACTATGAGGGACTAGCTCTGCTACTAAACTCCAGTTATAAGCAGGCGTTAGTAATATTTTTTAATCGACTTCAAAACAAAGGAGGAGGTTATCAATTCCACCGCATAACTGTACACCACGTTAACTGATTTCTATAATTATTCTTTTAGAGGAAAGTTGGTACCTCAGAGGTGGCCCCATACTAATTTGGTTAAGATTCGATAATTCGATCATGAAGAAATTAACGGGCGATTTAGTTTTTTGCTTAAAAATTACTTGTTAGTGTATAAATTAAGAAATATTAAAAACCGAGTTAAGATTTTTGAGCTTGCTACTACTTATATGTAGACTTGCAAGTGCAATAAACCAGTTTTTCTCGTATCTAATGCAGGCTGAACAAAGCTGAAGCTAACGCATGGAATAATCGCAACAATACATACATACATACTTATATATCTCTTATATATCTGCACACATACGTACGTACAAGTAAATATTACACAACGAAAAAATCGCTAAATATACACAACAAAAATTTTGCCGTACCACATTGAGGTGAACGTCGCGCACACACGTGCTGCAGTGACAACATGGAGAGCCAATAGCAAAAATTTTGAATAAAAAGGAAAAAAAATAAAAAAAAATAATAAAAAGGAAAAATGAATAAAAAGGTAGCAAGCAAAACAAAAATTCTGAAATGCAAAGCAAAAA
>NW_016163787.1:0-34765 GCF_001687245.7 Rhagoletis zephyria | reverse complement strand
GAACTAAATATCTTTAGTTGTCGAAACTAATCCTTTTTCTCAGTGTGGACTGTGCGGCATCCATATGGAAGCAAATATCGTCCAAGTACATGTCTTAAATTTTCGGCCTCACAAAAATGGCTCTGGAGCATTCACCGTTGATAGAAATGGCGTTTTCAGCAGAATTTTCAAACACATATGAGTCAATGTTGCCACTGATGCAGTTGTTCAAGCGTAAAGCGATTAATTTCGTTCAGTAGAGATTTGATATTGACTGATTTAAAAAAAAAACAATATATGGACCACCCTGTAAACAAAATTTTAATATGTTAACAAATTGTTAACTAACAATTTATGTGTGTGAAAATGTTTACTATAATCTAAAACGCTTTTCCGCGTGTGGGGATTCATACAAACAAATTATGTAGTCATGTAATATATCTAAATATATTTTGCCCACACACTACGTAACGGACTACAATATCCTACTACGCGGAGATTTGCATAGATAATTGCTCATATTAAACGCTTTGTGTAAGCGTTTTCCAGCGGAAGTTATTTTAAATTTGCATGTTAATTAAAATTTGAAACAATAATACACTAAATCGTTTAATTTACTAGTGTAAACTAAATGTACAAACATACATATGTACAAACTCTAATGAAGGGCAACAATTGTGAAAATTTGATGATATCGTCCCCTCAATATAACAATAGCGTATAATTTTTTTGGGGTTTTGAGAAAATCGATTTTAAAGTTTTTGTCAAATCAGATGTCTATTAAATTTTTGAACAAGAAATTATACACCATTTTTTCCAATGACATTTTGACCCACTTTGTGGAAGTAGAATTTGACGAAATTTTGACCAGACATAGAATCAATGATGGAGATTCTAAATATGCAATAAAAAAATAATGGCGTATGAGCACATACGCTATTGTTATATTGAGGGGACGATATAGTGTGCATATATGTATGTATGTACATTAGACTGTCCCAAGAAAGCCAAAGTTATTTTTTTTAACGCATACCCCCTCATTTTATTGGCTTTGTCTTAAAAACTTTCCAAATAAAATTTTATGCAATGGTCCGACCATGGCAACCCGTGCCAACTTGCATCAAAGTTATCAGAATAAGCTTTGCGAAGTTCGCGTGTTTTGTTATTTTACTCATTTCACTTCTATATAATACGGTATTATTATACTCCATACAGTATAATGGCATATTCTTTAGTAAATCTCTGTTTTTAATTTTTGACTGGGTGGTCATGATTTTTCCCAAGGTAGCATAAATTAATATATTTTCAAAAGATTACACAAAATATAGAAATATGGGTATCAAATAAAAGAAAAGTTAAAAACGAGATTAACTATAACATTTGTTTTCAATTATCCTTTTGTAACATTACGAAAATGTCCTTTAAAAATATTATTCTTCAAGATTTTTAATTGTGAATGCAATTAGAAGAATCTTAGTTTAATTTTAATCCTATTAAAAAATAGAAGGATATTTAAGGATAAAAATTGCAAAGGATATTTTCGTTTAGCTAATTTCTTTGATGTTCTTGGGAGAAATCCTGTCGTCTTATTAGAAATTTAAAGAAGCAGATTTAGTAGAAATGCTCTAAAATATGGGCGACATATCGAATTTTATGCATTTACAAAGTTTTCATACACCATTAATTCAAGTTATTAACTAAAACTGCAACTTAAAGTTGGCACGGGTTATCGTTATCCTACGGCCATAAAGCTTCATATAAGTATATGCTATTATGCTAAAAAGCACAAAGATACGAGGGTATGCATATCAAAATTTGCAAACAAATTTTTTTCCATATATCCTCGGGACAGTCTAATGTACATACATATGTACATTAGGGTTGTCTAAAATAAGCAAAGTGGGAATATTAATACTCTCAACCCCTAGAATTTTTCTATATCGAAAAAATATACCCCTATTTTTTATTTTGAAATCAAAAAATATCTAGGGGTCGCTCAAAGTGCTTACAGTTTTCCATGTACACATTTTATATGGGGAAAAAACAACTTTTCGTGGAAATGGTACGGAGTTTTTGGAAATCAATATTTTTCGATCGGAAAACTCTGGTTCGCTTCAGGAGACTTCCAATAAAAATATCCAATTGTTTCTTTTACCATTTTAAACACTACATATTTTATATATATCCGCCCCTTTGCATTTCTGGCTTTTATGGGGGTTTCGCGGACCTATAAAATATAGCTACTATGAGGCAATTGTTAAATAAATAATTGGATAATATTACTGGGAATATCCTGAAGAGAAGCAGAGCTACCCGATCGAAAAATATTGATTTTTAAAAATTCTATACCATTTCTACGAAATATTTTTTTCTCCATATAAAATTAATGGAAAATTTTGAGAATTTTGAGCGACCTCTAAATATTTTTTTGATTTCAAAATAGGTGTATGCTTTTTTCGGTATAGAATAATCCTAGGGGATGAGAGCATAAAAATTCAGACTTTACATTTTCACATGAATTTTTGGACCACCTTAATGTACATAATCTATACCTACGTATATGTATGTGCATATTTTTTACCTAAAATAAAATTTTTTTTTACGAATTTTGTATTGAGAGCTTAAATACCTCGATTTTCATGAATAATAAAGGTTCATGCATTTACATACACACATACATATATGTACGTTTATTATATATGTATGGCCGTGCGCATAAATGCACTTACAAGGCTTTGAGATAGCATTATTACATTTGTGCATTTAAAGCTGAAGTTTTCACACTTGTTACGCATTACAAACGTATAAAATAGAAGTACAATTAAATTTACAAGTTGTTAGGTGGCAGACAGCCAATTACAAACAAAAAGGGCCAACGATTATTGCTGCCACATAAATGTAAATAATAAAATTATTACACACCAATACTACCGCAAATAGGTATACATTGGTACATGTGTACATAAGCGCCTGTACTATTCCAACAAACCAGCAACAGCAGTGCATTTCGCCAACTGCAATTAATTAAAATTTATATGTGACATTTATGCGAATTTTTGGTGTTAATCATACGCCCTGTACGCCCGCAGCCATGCAATGAATGTATGAGTTTGTATGTTTGTACAAGTAGAAATCAGCCGTACTCATACACACATACATATATGTACAACAAGGTTAATTATTAAGGATGACAAGCATGCAGTTTTGTGAAAGTTTTTGATTTCTAATGAACCTTAATAGCTATTTTAGGTAGGTGCAGTGCAATAAGTATGAGATGACAAAACTATGTGTAATTAAAATCGATGGAATATAATAATAAATTCATACTAAATTCCTGAAAGTTTACACGTAATAAATTCCCTTTAGGCCATCAGGTGATAATCGTATAAAGTTCAACCTTAATTGGAATGCATTCGATCAATATTTAATAAGGAGTATTGTTTTATTTATTTACGATAGCTATAATGGCGATGGCGAATAGTGAAATTCTAAAGTTTAACCAATTAACGAATGCAGTTTTATGAGATACTAAAAAATAAAAAAGGATAATTAAATCAGCATTAGGAGTTTGATAAGAAGTAAAGTTTTACTGCCGTCAGCTACTAAGTGTCGAAATCGAATAGACTGCTCTACTGGTTTCCGAATTCAAGCACTGCGCACTCGTACTGACATCCACCAGTTTTAAGCCTGGAAATCATATTCAGCACCATTTTATGAAGTAATTCATTGAATCATAATAAGTATCTGTTCTCGACCATACTACAGACACGAAGCTGATGATACTAAAGCGTATCCAAAGACCCCACCTGGGTGAAAGAATCGACTTTATGTGTACCAGACGTTCTTTTACATTGAAAAAACTTAAAATTCGAAAAGAGACTCAGGCGAAAAGGGCTCTTCTAAGGAGGACTGGCAACACCATCGGAGGAGAAGAGTTTCTTAGTCGTAGGACGATCGGTATACTAACGAAGCAGTGCCGTAAAATTGCAATAACGAGGGTAGTCATGCATTCGAAGTTCAGCTTTACAAATAGGTTTAAAACTGATCAAAGTAATAATAAGAGTTGAGCAGTCATAACCGAGATCTATCGTATAAAATAAAACGCTGACCGTTGACCGAAGAGGGTACCGATATAGGTGTAGTTGGACTGAGATTGAGATTCTAGAAACCTTTTCAAGTTGAAACATATCAAGCCAGACTACCGAAATTTACAGCATTCCGGACTTGGCTGACAGTCAAGCGGCTTTTAAGGCCGTCAGTTCTAATTAGGTAACCAGTGATTGGACTTTAAAAAATTCTGTGTGGTAGAATCTGGAAAAAAATGTGGTAGTTTTCCGAAAAATGTGGTAGATCTCAGGTTTTGGATCAAACTTTGTACAAAAATTAAAGAAATTCTGTAAGGTTTCACCTAAATTGCAAACTTTTTAATTAGACTCTAAAAAAATTAATTTTAGTATAACAAAGTGCTAGATTGAAGTTGCTCAAAATTGCATTGAGTTTTGACAGTGTAAAGCGGTTCCTTCCATTTCTAAATATTTTTTGATCATAAATTTTTTTGCAACCTTGCGGAGTGCTGTCAGCGTTTCATTCTATCACATCACGATGTAGCGAACAAATGTGGCACGTTACAGAAACCGCTACTTGTGATTTGCCGATTTTGACAATTCTCAAGTAAATGTAAACAACGCCTCAGAAACTTTAGATACACTGAAATTTGCTAATACTTTCACAAAAATCGTTTTATTTTTAAATTTTGGCTATTAACTTTTTTATAAATCATATATTTTAAAATTTAACGTAGTGAAACCACGTTTCCTGTCGAAAAATGTATTATTGAGAAAATTTACTATTTTACAGTTTATTTCATCCTCCCATTCAGCTTTATTTACTTTTACTTGAGATATTTCATCGCCGCCGGGAATGCGGAATCTTGTGTTATATCACTCTTGTTACCATATAGTGTTTAGTGTTGGACAATTTTTAGTATTAAAATTAAGAAAATTATTTCGGGCAAAAATAAAACTAGGTACTAAAAAACGCGAATATGTGGTAGATTTCAGACCTTGTGTGGTAGATGGTGAAAAAAGTGGCAGATCTACCACAATGTGGTAGAAGTCCGATCACTGTAGGTAACATCTAAACTGCCTTGATAAGCCTAAAACTCTTGGTATGACTAATCGATTGAGGGTTATCTGGATTCAGAAGCATATTGGTATTGAAGGAAACACAGATAAACCTAAAAACAGCAGCAGGACGAAGTATAAAGTAAGCGCTACTGGGACAATCTACCAGGTCTAGAGCATTCCAAAGCACTTGCAGGAATATATAGCCTAATGGGATTTAAGGCATGTATGATCGTATCTAAGAACAAAGTAAGAATCATTACAGAAATTCTGACAGAATACTTCAGGCTTCACTTTCACCTGACCAAACTGGAAATTTACTCGCAGGAGCAATGCAGATTTTGCAGGACAGGTATCGAAACTACATATCCTGAAAAGGTGTCGGATGCAAAACATATAAAATACTTGGGTAAACATTTAACAACCGAGGGCGTAGTGAAATTCAGAGCCGAGCAACTCCTCCAACGGGCGGTGTGCGCATTGATGCTATCACATAAATAGAGGGATTTACGGCTGATGGCTTTTTATGAGGTTTCTTTTTATGGAAGCGATACTCTCTGAGCTTTGTTTTGCCAACCGAGGGACGTAATTAACAACACTTTTTGGAACGTATCAGGGCCCTAGCAACGGCTGCTGAGTACGAGTATGACTACGAAAATCTATATTTATTGTAGGAAGAACAATTGGGAACCAATCTGGAAGTAAGAATATTTCGGTGAAACTTTATTCCATTAAAATCTGTACTCGATCGGGTTCAAAGCGAGAGTCCGGAATTCATGAGTACGTGGAGCTTGAAATTCCAGGCGCCAGGAGATATACCTCCTCTTAATGATATGAAAAAATGATATAAAAGCTAAAGCAGAGCTCCCATTTGAAGACGACGAAAGGTGAAAATAATGATAAGGATTAAGTTTAAGATTAAGATTAATTTTGAAATTAATTTTAAGCTTCACTTCAGCATAGCCTCTGTATTTAATCAAATATTTTTTTTAGGAAAGCTTAGTTTCTCATCGTTTTGTCTTATAATTTAATTTCTTTTGTTCCCGAAGGCTTCGCGGTATTCCATTATGATAAAATGCATTCGAATTCATAATATTTTAGTAGGAATCCTACAAGCGGGTTTGCCACAGCATATATTTGAAATAGTTAATTAACTTTAATAAAGGCCAAATGAACTGTTAATTTCAATGCAAACAACATCACTCATATACACATCTTACTACATATACATACTTTAAATGCATTCATTTAATCTACCCAAAAACCGCTTCTAGGCCCAGCTGCAGATATTGACTTATCTAAAATTTGTGTGCTTATAAACTAACCAAGCAGAAAATGCATTTTACAATATAATCCCTATTGTACTACAAAAAATGTGACCTACATCGCAACACAAAAATTCAACACACACTCATAATTTCTAGCGATATGGCCTTCCTTCATTGAAATACATTTACTATTACCTGGAAGCCACACCTCAATGCCATAAAATTAAACGAATCAAAAAAGCACAAAATCGCAAGCACATCTCCAATAAATTTGTATGCATGGGGACGTGCGCGCACATACATACATAAGTATATACAAGTGGTTTTGGTGTGCATTTTCTTTGGCTGCAAAGCACAGCCAGTTAAAAACAGACACAGGTCCGATGCCAAACAATGCATTTCAATTCAATTCAGACAATGTTGTGAGCCGGATTCCAAGCAGAAATAGAAGCAAATTTCCCAAAGGCTTGTAATAATACCGAACCGAGGCAACTCGAGCGACGCAGTACAACCAAATAAACATAAACTTTTACCTTACACATACACACACACATACATAAGTAGAAGCACCATAGTTTATTAGTGAGGATAATAGAGTATAGTTTGATCAACAATAATAACAACAAAAAAAAAACAACATTGCAAATTATGACAGCAGATATTTTTTTGTACTGAAATGCATCGGCGATTGTCCGAGCCTTGTAAGGGCCATGAGCCCCTTGAAGTATGCAATATATTTCAATTTAGCTCCTCAGCAGTTGCGCAGTGCAATGGAGCAGCGGTGAACTGGTTAGCTAAAGTTTCGAATTTTCGTTGGAAGGCCATAGGCAAAATAAAGTAGCCAAAAATAGGCTAATCGTAGGTAATTCATAAACATTTGAGTGTTAGTGGTCAGTTAGCGAGAAGCGGAAAAAGGCAATTGGCATACTGCAGTTGCGCACATAAACTATTCAAATTCATTATGTGTATGTACGCTGGTGGCATGAGCGCATGTAAGTATGTGAATATAAATAAAGGCTGGCCCAGTGTTGCATTAATACAATCTCGTTTTCAGGCTCATTATTAATTTCACAGCGAAACCTAATTTTGCTTTACAAAAATTTTCAAAGGACGATTCCTGTGTTTCTCTGATTTATCCAATGCAATGATCAACTCGTAAGGCTTCACAAGATACTTTCTAAAATTGATTCGACAATTGGAAGTATCATAAGGCCAGATGGCTAAAGGACCGACTCCAGGCCGGAATGCTTGGAAATCGTGATGACCGCACACTTCCCAGGGTGCATGGATCTTTCAGATAGCTTTCAGACATCTTTCCCAGCTCGTTTATCGGGAAGGTGTATTAAAGAGATAGTGGATAAGGAGAATGTAACATGGGCTATCAACTCTTTTGATCCTTACAAGTCCACAGTGGGGCTAGTGCCGGCCATGTTACAATACTCCTGTGAAAGTGTGGTACCCTATCTTATGAGTATATTTACAAGATTCTTGGCAGGTGGATATGTACTCAAGGCCTGGAAAAAGGTCAGGGTAATATCTATCTCAAAAGCAAACCACACCATCCAAAGATTTTAGATCATACCAAAAAACATTTGAAAGACGACTTACCGACTTATTCATAAGGAAGATTACTTGCATTCACACAATGGCCACCGCTTCAAGCCTATCGTCGGTACTATTGAACTCTCACTGGAATACAGGGCCTACCCTAGCCAGATTCTAAGAAGTTAAGGCAATTTCGACAACGTCAAAAGTAGGGCCCTTAGAAGATTTAACACTATACCAAAAATAGGGAATAATTTCTGTTAGAAGGATGATATAAAAATAAAACGAGATGAGTGATGAGATAAGAGACTTGCAGAGAATGATTTCCGTTCGATGGAAAAAGGATGTTCCACTGCCCACCGATCACAAAGTAGTTCACGTTCGAAATAATTAGTTTTTAACAGAACTCCATCCAGACATTATTTAAGGTGTTAATGTTGCAAATAAAATCACCAAAGAACCGCTTTGAGAGTCTCTCGTAAATTTGAACGAACCCAAAAATTTGTGCTCAGTAAAAGTCTAAATACTACATGGCTGTATCAGATTGGCGGATATAATATAATAATAAGACTTGCGCATTATATATTAAGTATGTTAAGAAATAAAATTTAGTTTTGGAGTGACATAGAATACGTATTTTTTAATATCGGGAAGGGGAATATATATACGATAGAATAATTACAAGACAACCGGTCAGGTCCGGGCATGACTTTTCATTTCGATGAAACTGAAATATATTGTTTGTTGGTGCAACCCATATTTTTTTTATGGCTCGAAAATTTTTTTTATCGACTTATAAGCAATTTTGTTTTTTTAGATAAAAATCGATATTTGGGGAATTTTTTTTCAAATGCCCATAACTCTATTAAAAATTAATAGACTTCAACAATTTTTCCCTAAAATTTAGTAATTTTTGCCACTTCAAGATAGAATGGTAAAATTATCGAATTTTATTTGTATAAATTTTTGGTTAGAAGTGCGTACTACCTCTTCGTGGGACTTGGGGTCGATCCCTGTTCCGAGCAATAATGGAAAACCTCTTAAAGCTTCTTATGAAACCTTTCTGGGGCCTCATAAAATTAAAGGCCCCTCCAATTGTGTTATAGCATCGGGATGCACACTACAAATTGTAAGGGCAGCTCGGCCAAATACTCAGCAAAAGTTTTAGTGCTAAATATTTATTAAAAATTTCATTTTATGCATTTAAATTGCCCCGCGCAAATGGAAATAGAATAGGATAGAATGCAATATGTCTGAATGTACATATGTGGCGCTTACGCTGGGTGCTCGAAAATATGCTATGACTTTTTAATAAACTCGCTTATATGCGGCAATACGCATTCGGTAGCTGTGGAAAATCAGTGAAGCCAAACATGCAACCGCCGCTTTAACTTGCAATAGTGCAAATTTTTAGGAGAGCATTTTTTCGTAAACATTGTTATTTATTATCAGCTATGAGTGAAGTGAATGTGTACTTATTAGTCGAATGCATAACACTTGCCTTGGGGCGGGTGTGCACCAGGGTGGTCCAAAAATGCATGTGAAAAAGTAAAGTCGGAATTTTTATGCGCTCACCCCGTAGGATTGTTCTTTATCGATAAAAATATACCAATTTTTTTATTTTGAAATCAAAAAATATTTAGAGGTCCCTTAAAGCGTTCCAAGTTTTCCATGTATTTTATGTGGAGGAAAAACAACTTTTCGTAGAAATGGTATAGAATTCTGGAAAATCATTATTTTTCTATCGGAAAACCCTGTTTATCTGCAGGAGATTCCCAATAATAATACCCAATTGTTTATTTAACAATTTTGTCATTGCAACCATAATTTATAGGTCCGCCAAAAACCCACAAAATCCCGAAAAATGTTATGAGACCAATAAAAAAACGTTAGTATTAAGAAATGGTTAAATAAGCAATTGGGTGTTGTTATTGAAAGTCTCCTGAAGAGAACCAGAGCTTTCCGATCGAAAAATATTGATTTTCACGAATTCTATACCATTTCTACGGAAAGTTGTTTTTTCCCCATATAAAATACATGGAAAACTTCGGGCGCTTTGAGCGACCTCTAAATATTTTTCTTAAAAAAAAAAATAGTTGTATATTTTTTTCGATATAGAACAGGGTGAGAGTATTACAATTCCGACTTTACTGTTTTTGGACCACCCTAGTGTACACCCACGCACATACTAATGCTCATACACATGTAAGAATGTGTTGGTGAATGAAAAAGCCAATGAGCGGGTTGATTTATTTTTAAACATATTTATTTTCGCCATATCATCAATATCGTCAGTAGTAGGTAGTCCGAACACAGGAGCGGAGTTTCTTTGAAATTAAATGAAAGTTGGCAGTGAATGCAAATAGTAGGATGCATATAAATACATATAAATATGACTGAAATAAATGAAAAAGAAGTCGAATACACCAGCCATTATGAATTACGAAATTGTGGTGGTCGATATCAGTAAATATATCGATAATAATATCGAAAGTATTTTCTAGAAATGTTCCGAATGCACCAGTTATATTATTGATAAATGTATAGACATGATGTCTTAAAATACTATATCGATAATGATATCGATAACATATGGATAAATATATCCTCAAAAGTATTAGCAACGACAAGGGAACTACATACATGGCGAGATTATTTATGTATGTATTTTGTTAAGCCCACTTTTTGTGTCAAAGATAGCTGGCCTCTAGCCTTACGTTACACTGATTCCGCTCCTGAAATTGCGTTTAAAAGCTTTCGGGGCGTAACTGTTAAAAAACTGTGTTTAACTGCATGATGCGATGCGAAGAATTTAATTCATTTGTCGCGGAAAAAGTGCCATTGCAAAACCGTTGCGTAATCGTTTTCGGTAGGCCAAACTATTATTATAATTTTTTTGTTGGCTTGCAATGTTTTGAGCCGAAAGCATTAAAGTTTTGAAAGCGTTGTTGCTTTCAAGCTAACTTTTTGCTATTTTGGGCAATCGCAGAAAATGTGAAAATTTTACGCAAAAACTTGGTGTACTCAAAAATTTCCACTAAACGGAGTTAATAAAGCTTTAAACATATCTCCAGCGAACAGATACCGATAAAATTGTTAAGTTTAATAACAACTATCAATTTGCAGCAAGAAACTTTTGGCGAAAATTACAAATTCAGGCAAATTTGAGTATACAGTTGAACAGTCGAAAAAAACTTTATTTAGAATTACCAATTATAAATTTTCGTCACTTTGTGCGCATATTAAAGTTAGACTAGCTGTACTTAGTCGTATTTTATTTGAAAAGATGAACTTTATCAAAAGCGCACACATTTGCCTACTTACACCTATTTTTTTTTTTAATTTCTCACCTGCATTGCTTGCTCCTCTCTTTAAAAGTATTCAATTAATATATTCTCCCAACAATAATGCATACCACTCATGTTAGCGTGGCATGAAATTTTCATTAAGACACCATAAAACTGCTTATACGAGTATAAGTTTTAAAGCATAAATCTTTCCTTTGTATAGCGTAGCAAAATTTCAAGGTAACCAGATGACAGCCATGGCCGCACAAAGAATGTATAGAAGGCAGGGATGAAAAAAAACTTAAGAAAATTCATACTCGCACCATAAGTTATTATTAGCTAATTTTGTACATTTTTCGAAGCATAATTTTAAAATATTCAGAATGAGGTGTGACACTTAGTAGGTTGACCTTTTTAATGCAGCTTAAAAGAAGCAATTGCAGGCGAATCCGCTAGCTTGATGCTCTTATGTATGCATACGTAGACTGGGTAATTCCAGTGAAAAACATTGATTATGGTTGAAAACCTCAAACATAATCGGGTTTTAACCAATTTATTTCATATACTCTTATCTAAATCTTTTATGTTAGAGAGATGTGACAAGTTGGAAAAAGTAAAGCAGGGATCACACGATTCGTACATTTGTACAGAGTTATCCATTTTCAACCTTACAGAGTGGGGTTGTTTAGACAGCTTTTACTGAGCTGCACTCATGCTCGATAAAAATTTCTAGACAACACCACTCTGTGACTGCAAAATGTACAAATCGTGTGCTGCCTGCTTTAGTGTTAAACAGGCCGAATCCGAAGTGGTGGCATGGAAGGACTAAATATTTATTTGCAAAAATGTATTAACTGGCCAGGAGATAAGGAGAAGATAAATAAACCAATATACTGAAAGAAACTACTGCCAACGACAGATCGGCCGCAGTAATTTTCTAGACAATAGAAGCTTTTTGTACAGTTGCTGTCTT
Organism: Rhagoletis zephyria; assembly: GCF_001687245.7. Classification (NCBI taxonomy): domain Eukaryota; kingdom Metazoa; phylum Arthropoda; class Insecta; order Diptera; family Tephritidae; genus Rhagoletis; species Rhagoletis zephyria. The sequence goes on along the minus strand of NW_016163787.1, from coordinate 22,590 downwards.
GGCGACAATCACTGAAGTTTAATCCCAATTGTATTTATGCCGGAAAACTGTATGTGCTACGAATGACATAAAGGTCACGCAAAGAAGTAGCTTTAAACATTTTGAAAATTTTCATTGCTGGAATATTTGTCAAATTAATTGCCCAGGCTTGGAAAGGCGGCAGTGCCGCTAAGGTCACACATAGTTAACTTTTTAAGTGAAACTTCCTTAAGCGCAAATCAACTCTCCTCTAATAACCACAACTTAACTCACCTCAAACCACCCTAATTTACCTCAACACAACTCACTTCACCTTACTAAAACTGTACCTTAACTCACCTTAATTCAACTCATCTCATCTCAACTCACTTTATAGAACGATTAAGAAGATATTAATTTCATTTCAGAGAAGCTTCACTTCCGGACCGTGGTCTAGACGCACTAAATCTGTTTTAGATGAAATTTTTTAATTTGCCTTGATGACATCACAGAAAAGAAAGCTTTTTTATGAAACGGCAACTAGTAAGATAACATATCGAGGAAAGCGCAAGATTATACACCTTCTACCTCCCGATAAATCCTCCACTTACTCCACGCTAAACGCAGGCACGATTCCACTTTGTTACGACACTTCCACCGTAGAGCACTTGACACTGATGAGACACAGCTGAGCGTGGAAAAGCCCACACGCAAATATTTGCTGCACCAAATCGCATACATGGCAATAAACATATGAATCGGATAGCTAATCCTTTCTTAAGCATACCGCGCTAAGGGCATAAACTAGCATGCGTACCACATTCGCCTATCTGCCCTTACCATTTCTTTAAGCTGACAGAAATTAAAATGTCAAAGCCACGTGTGAAGCATGCCACAAGTTTCAGACGCCTATCTCTACGCGGTCTTTTCACATTTTCTTTTAAAACCCTCTTATTGATGCCGAAAATTTTGCTAGCTGCGCGCATATATTCAAGCCACTTTGTTGCGTCCGTGTATGTGTGAATGTTTGTGTGCTGCCCTGCTGCCATTGTTGAATGCCACTTGCCGCATAGCTGCCGATAGTGTGGTCGGGTCGTATATCAGCCAGCCAAGTACACGTATGTAAGTCCTTGAAAATGGTGTGACATCCACGGATTGAGTCGCAACCAGCTATTTTACCTTTATCGCGCGCACATTNCCTTTTTTTTTTTTTTTTTTTTTGTTTTTGGTTGCCTGCTACTCGTTTTAATTTTGTTTGTTAGCTGCTTTTGTACTGCACGCTTGCATTTCACTTGCCTTTTGTGGCATTTCCTGTTGGTTGGTTGGCAGCTTGGTTGGTCGTTTGGTTGGTTGAAGGACGCGCACTCGCTTCGGATGAATGCATTTTGTGCAACGCAAAAGTGGCAGCAGCGGCAGCAGCAGCAGCAGCTATTGTCAACTTACGAAATTTTGTTGCAATTCAAATTCGCATGGTGGTAATGTGAATGCATTGGCGTGTTCGTGCTGCTATTATTTGTGTGTGTGTGTGTGTGAGCGCACGCCTGACTGTCTTCTATTTCTTTCATGCATGCGGTCGCTATTTTAATATTTTCTCTTACCTTCTGCAGTGGTGGCGCATTTTAACAAATTTAAAGGCGCAAAAGTGCTATGTGCGGCGATTCTTCAGTTCACTTCAGCACTCCTTCGCGCGCTGCCGGCGTCGTCACACCTTTGGCATTAACTGACAATTTGCCTTCATGACAAATTGTTTTTCAAACAAAATTTAATTGGAATTTGTCTTCTTTGCTTGCTCCGCAGACCGCATTTTGCCTGTTTTTGCATGCATATGCACACGCACTCACACACACACATCCGCACACATAAACTTTATGCTTCTATGAACATACTTTAAGCAGCTGCAGCGATGCGCTATAAGACGCGTACTTTCTTTGGTTTGCCTGCTTACTTTCATGTTAAACGTGTTGAAAATGTTGCTGGCTTTCCGCTTGCTTTCGCGTGGCTGTCTGCCGCTACTCGCTTCTTTTCGACATCTTATTATTTTATTATTTTCTTATTTCCTTAAAATTTTCTTTGCAACAAATGAAAACTTTTCGCTTCTTCTTCTTCTTCCTCGTCGCTTTTACACTCAATGACAGCCATTGCACTTTTAGAAACTCTCGCTTTGTCTGCTTTTAGGCGCTTGCTTGCATTCGTTAACTTGATTGTGTATTTGCATGTGTGTGTGTGTGTACTAGGCTGCGTGTTACTGTGTGCTCTTGCCAGCAATCAGTAAATTTCGTTTCAATTGAATTGTTTGAAACGACGACCGACGCCAACAGCCGACAAACTATTTGCATAGTTGTACATAAATTCCTGCGCCAAGAAAGTTTCTTTTAGAAAAAAAAAAAAAGTAAAAAGAAGATCTACTTTGACTAAATGAGGAAATAAAATTTAGCAAGCGGAAAAGTGCATTGTTCGACAAACTGTTGGTGTGTTGGCTTGTGCAAGCTCACACAGATTTTCTGTCAGCCGCATATTCGAGTTTGAATGCATTTGTAAGCGCTTGTCCTCTCTGATGTTTGTAGTTTTTTTTTTAGTTTTTTTAGTGGTAGGCAAGGTAAATTTCATAGGTTGTTCGCAGCGGGCTACTTGCGAAATATTTAGTTTTTTTTTTTGTGAATTACTATATTCAATTGTTATTGAGTGAAAAATTGGTAGAGTGTGATTCTGTGAGTGTCTGAAATTGAATGTAAACATTTCTACAGTAAATCCGTGTGCTACGAGCTTTAAGCAAAGAGCCGGCGCTATTCAATTCAGATAAGTAAATGCCTATTGAAATCAAACAGTGACATTAATGTTCTTTAAAAAGACACTAATCTCCCATTGAAGCCACACAACTTCGTGGATTTTTGCGTACTAGTGTTCGCCCAGTGGTTGAAATTTCATCCTCTTAAATTAAGGGGAGTTGAGGTGGGCTGAGCTGAGCCGAGTTGATTTTAATTGAGTTAGTTGAAGTGAAATGCATTGAACATAACATAACATGACACAACAAAACACAAAACAATGCAACACAACACATTACCAAACAATACAACAAAATACAGTACAAAACAATACAACACAACACATCACAACACAATACAACATATATCGTCGCTATCATGTCAAACTATCGAATGTGCGAAAGTGCTTTTTCAATTACGATACCTTGAGCATGCACTTAGATTGATTGGCAAATCGTTAAATTTCGAGTCTTCTTAGAAGCAGAGGATACTGGCTTTAACAAAGGATCGAATCCCGCACTTTTTCCTAATGACAACAACGTTTTCTTACAACAGTTTCTTTGCTCTCCTGAAAAGTAAACCAAATCTATAGTAACATCGATAAAAACATCGATAAAAACATCGATAACAAATTCGATAAAAAATATCGACAGAAAAAATCTAAAACAATATCGATAAAAAATCGGTAACAAAATCGATAAAAATATCGATAACAAGATCGGTAAAAATATTGATGACAAACCCGATAAAAATATTGATAACAGAATGGACAAAAATATTGATAACAAAATCTTTAAAAAATATCGATAACAAAATCGGTAAAAATATTGATAACAAAGTCGATAAAAATATCGATCATTATATTGATAAGTTCCGAAAATCCCGCAAATCCCATATTTAAAATATGGTTAGTACTCTAGGGTTAAGCTAATATGCATAAATAGTCCGATGACGACCATGCCAGACATGCCTGCAGAAAAAAAAACTTATTTGGCCTTTAGTGAAAAACTCCAGCTTGAACAAATATTCGATAGTATTTAATTTAATTGGCTTTAGAATTATAAAAGAAAAAATAAAAATGTTGTAAAAAAGGGAATTTTTTATATTGCACATTACTTCTTTATCATTACCACAATTTTTGAAATCCACAGTGACAATCAGGCAGCACTGCGTGAGATAAGAGAATTATTTTTGATACAAAAAACTAAGCGTGCATAATTAACTACTATACACCGAGCATTTGAAAAGGAAAATGCATTTAAACAAAAAAAAACTATGCTGTTTGCAACTGAATGCAAACAAAGTTGCTGCGCAGTATTAATGACCCAAAAAGGGGGTGAAAATTTGCACTAGTGGTGTAATTACAGTTTTTTGTTTCCTCCTTCTCTAAAATACCTTCAAATAGATATATTGAAAAATACAATACTGGAAAAAACTAGACTTTTTAATTTCGCGCATTCCGCAATTGTAGTGCTTTTGCATTCTTCGGATTGGTTTTTTTTTTAACTTTATTGCTTTTCGACTAGCTACTTACATAAATTCATTTGCGGTCAGCAACAATTCAATTACTAGCATTCCATCCATGTATGTGTGTACATATTCATGCGTGCCTAACTAACTTAGTACATACAGTGACTCAATCAAGTGAGCACATGTTGATTTTTTTTAATATTCATAATGCTTATCGAGTTGAATTTTTTGTTTGTTATTTTTCTATAAAATTGCCGTCCAAGCTCTAACCAAAAGCATTTACATAATTCACAGTTTCAAACTTTATAAAAAATTCAACAAATTTTTATAAAAGTTTCAACTTTTGAATCTGAATCTTTGGAGCATTTTCGGGTATGCAGTTTTATAGCTCATACAATTTTGTAGTACATATTTCCAAAGGCTAGAACTCGCGTTGATTTTTGAGAATTTTTTCGGATACCGTTTTTGCGGTTTTTTTTATAATAAATAAAAGTTACAAAAAGTGGCAATATTTTTTTTATATTTTGTTACGAACGGTCTCTCGCATTTTATTTCATAATTAATTCATGCTTATAGTGAAAAAATTCGTCACCAAAAAAAAAAACAAAAAAATCACAAAAATTAACGGGATTTTTCAGCCGTTTAAAACTTCCACTTCATTAGCCTAAAACTGTATGGACTGCATACTAATGAAAAATGTTCTAAATATTGACATGTAAAAGTTTAAATTTTGATGAAAATTCGTGGAATTTTCTCAAACTTTTTTTTAAAGGTTTGAAAATGTGACTTATATGGCCTTGGTTAAATCTTGGACAATATTTTTATAGAAAATAGCAAAAAAAAAATTAACTCGAAACATATTATGAATATTTAAAAACAAAATTGAACACGAGGTCACTTGTTTGAGTCACTGTACTTTTGTGGCCTGCAGGGAAAGCTACTAACTAATTGTGAACGAAAATACTACCAGTTAGTTTTTCAGACCAACCAGTTCGTCTTCCATTTCATTTTCATTTTCTATGTTAGCAAGTGGTATTTTTAACATGAGGATGGCCTATAAAATGTCAAATGTCCCACTGTGCATCAGCAGCTACAAGTGGAATTACTGGGCTGCAGCATATCAGTTCGTAGTCTGCCGCTTCATCACCCGTGCAAAGAATTTCTTTACTTATTTTTTTTTTTAATCTTCATATCTTAAAACGAAAAGTATTTTTTGTCTTATTTATATTTAAACTAGCAGATACCCATTTCCTTCGCGGAGCTTGAAAAGAACAAACAGGTGGGGCTAACCTCTTAGGGAATATTTACGAATTCTCTCGAACTTTTCTTCCTTTGACACCTGTATTGTAATATCTGAATAAACTTATTAACTTAATTTAAGTTTTTAAAAGGTGGCAACTCTTTTAAAAAAGTCGCCTTTTTCAATCCGATCATGGACTACTTGTGTGGAAAATTTCATGGAAATCCGTTCAGTGTTTTCCCGTGATTAAGCCACAAACTCACTAACCTACAAACTCACAGCCCAGTTAATGAGCTGGTATTTTTTTTACTGATTAGTTTGGCTTTTCCCTGCAGGGTAGTTGTACGCTTAACTGTGTAGATACATATGTACGTATATTAGTATGTAAATCCGCTTTGCAACAGAGCTAATTAAATGTTTGTTTAAAATGCATTGGGCTTTTAGGCGCTCTATAATTTGTTTAATACAGATTAATGAGTTCTATAGCTGAATTCACTTAACTTATTGCAATTGTTTTGTGTTTGTTTTTTTTTTTTTGTTTGTACTGACTGCGCATTTGTTATTTGGTTAATTTAAGTAATTTTTTCCACAAATAGTTTTTCCTCAATTAATTTCCTCTGATAATAGGTTGCACTTTGGCCGTTGGCTTATCGCAAACTATTTAGTCGCAAATGTCACGAATTTCAATAAATTTTCACGGTTATCTGTAAATTGACTTAATTAAGATAAATGAAAAGTTTGATTTTCGAAAATTTATTTAGAATAACTCAAATGTAAAGTTTTTTTGTGTTAAGCACTTAAATTTATTGCTAAAATAGGAAATATTTTTTCTTTTAGCGATTATTACTTAATTATAATTTTTAATAATAATTACGTAAAATAATTGATGTATGCAAAAAAAGCGAGTATATGCTTTAAAATGAGTTGGTAGTTTTTTATGACCTTGAGCATATCCTACTAATATTATAAATGAAGGGGTTAGAATCAAAAGGATCTAAGTATGTCTGACATTGTTTTGAGATAATTAAGATTAAAGTTGATTACTTATTGTAAATTCTGGGTAACTGCATTTGAAATGGTTCTTGACTAAATGAATATAAAATATGGGTATAACTTATATTTTCAAAAAATGTCATTTAGACCCTTATGATTCTAACCCCTTCAAATGTGAATGTTTGTATGTTTGGATGTTTGCGAAACCATCATTGCATGAAGTTTTGCACACAGATAGCTTATGACCTAGATTGGAAAATATGCTACTTTTCTTAAGAGTTGCCACCTGTTAAAAAAGTTGAATTAAATTAATACGCGGAAACGACTGCACGGATTTGCATGAAATTTTACACCCGGATATCTTATGACCCATGTTGGATAATAGGAAACTTTTTTAAGAGTTGCCACCTGTTTGAAAATGAAATTTTGCACACAGATGATTTATGGCCTGGATGGATTTTATAAGGATGCTCATAGACAGAAAGTAATTCCGATAACTCAAGGTCTACCATACAAATTGGAATTTTCATAATATATACATATCTCTGGAATTATTTATAGCAGCGTACTGGATCTTGGTTTGGAGATATGTATGTGAAATCAAATTCATACTCACAGAGAAAAATGGACGTTTGTGGAAAAGAGGCGAAGCAACTCCCATATTGACTGAAAGTTTGTATATTGCATATCTCTTCAAATATTTGGGGTAAAGTACTCAAACATGGTATGGAAATATATATTTATGTATGTATATGAAACTAATCCCATAGTCATGGAGAAAAATTAGAGTTATTGGACAAGGTGGTGTGGCAACTCCTATGCAAATTTATTTTTCTATGCTGCATATCTCTAGAGGTGTTTATTGCAGCAGAGGACTGGAACTCGTCACCGAGATGTGTATACAAAATTAATTCCATACTCCTGTACAAATTGACTTTTTCTTGCCACATATCCCTGGAAGTGTTTCTGGAAAAATACTGGAACTTTGTATGGAGTTGTGTATACAAAATGTATCAATTGCTTAGGGGAAAAATGTGAGTTATAAGAAAAAGAGGCATGATGCCTCCCATGCATACTAACATTTTCTTAATACATATCTCTGGAAGGATAGAAAATATCTGGAAGTGTTTGAAATTTGTTATGGAGATTTATTTATAAGTGCCGTACGGACAGAAAAAAATTTCATTTAATGGAAAAGGGAGAGCCGACTTCGGCCTTTTAATCTTAAGCTCGCATGATGCATACATGCCTCTTGAGGCATTTAGCTTCAGTAATGAGAAATGGTATTTTATCAACGCCAGGTTACTAAATTTGAATTGGAAATATTAGAACCCGGCCGTGGCACCTCCAAGAAGGTTAATAAAATTATGATTTGAGCAAAAATACAGAAAGCAGCTAACATCACAGCGTATGGCAGTGAGAGCGAGTGTCGAAAGCAGCCTGAGTAGCATGCTGAAAGTCTCTATCCAGACGTCTATTCGACATGTTTGAGTTATCGTTGGAAAGGTCTTGCAGAGTATGTCCACAAGATATATTCAAGTTTTATAAACGAGCCATTCGAATTCTTAATGATTAGGCTAAATTGTTTTGAAGAAATAACAGTTTTTTTTGCTTTGGTCGATTTTAGGAGGCAATAACAGGAGGACATAGTTCATTCGGACATCAGTGGAAAGGTCTTAAAACAGCTTATCTAACAGTGGCTTTACCGCTTATAAAATATAAACATGTCATTGCGTTATCGTCCGAAAACTAAAAATTGCGCTACTGGAAATATATATTTCTAGGTTTAAGGAGAGTTTACAATGTAAGATCACAGTTGAGGGTACTACTAAGCACATTTATTTGATGCATCACTACATATTTATTTTTAGCGGATTAAAAAAAAAAACTTCACTCCAACTGGAAGTATTCCTTGAACACTTGCTGTATGCAATGAAGGCGAAAAACATGAAATGTCTGCGCGGAATTTCTTAATTTGCATAAAACACCCATTAAAATACACAACATACATATGTATGTATGTACATAACTACTATCGCCAAAAGCTCAGACGCGCTAGAAAGGTCATTACAATCCTCGTTGCTGTTTTTGTTGATGGTGGTAATTTTTTTATTTATTTTTTTTATCAAACTACGCTTTCTTGTATGAATGGGAAAACTTTTGGTAGGATGTAAGTTGTTGTCACTTGCCACTTGTCACTTAACACCACATTAAATTGAAGATGAATATGCAAATGAATAAAAATATAACGAATGTGCAGTGGGCAGTCATAAGCAAATCATATATGGTTGTGAGAAGATATGTATGTGTTTGTATGTATGTATATGCCTAAGAGAGGTTGAGAGGTTTCAGTTGAATACATTACTGTGTTCGGGATACATATCGCACACCATCTTCAAAAGAGTCATAACTCAAAATTTGGCATTTTTGAAATTATACGCTAAAAATGTACACAGAGCTTTTATCTACCTCTCAGCAATTGCTGGACAAATTTTTGTTATAATTTGTTAAAAAAACCTAAAGTAAAGTCACCCTTGCCCATATGAGTATCATGCGCTAAGAGATAGTTTTTCGCGTTTTCTGACAAACGTATTATTTTGAGTTATGACTCTTTTGAAACACACACAACACAAAAAAACATGATTTTGCATGATTTTTAGATTTACTTCTTTAAACTTAAGTAATATTTTTATTTTCAACAAAATAAATTTGTATTTAAAATATAGCGAGTCTAAAATACAGAATTCAAAGTTTTTAACAAATGAATTTTTTGCAGCTATCTTAAGCACCTATAAACGGATAAATTAAAAACTTAACTTGATATCTCATAGGTTGTATTTTTGAAATTTTTTTCCATGTAAAGCCTAAAACTTATGTGGCTCTGACTAAAATATTTGGTTATAAATGCGTCAACTTTAAGGGCCTATTTTCTGTATATTATTCACCGGAGCCTTGATAATGGATAAACTGACTTTCCAACAACACCAATTACGTCTATATTTGGGACAACAAAATTTTTGATTTTTGCCCGCTCGCACAGCACTGGCGTTGTGAGTGATAGTAGAAGCGAAGCGCTAATTGCCTTTAGATTTTAGTTATATATTGGTTGAGAAACATAGGAGCAGTAGGGAGGAATAGATTTGTATGGGATTTCGTTAGCGTATTAATATATAGATAATTATTTCTTGTTAAATTTAGAGAAAGGGTATTTCGTTATTTTAATCAGTCTAACTTTCCAATCAAGACGGCGTATTATCTATTTGTTAGACAATTATTTCAGGATACACATAAAAATTGTATCAAATGACTGGGTAGATAATTTTGCAGGCACGACGAACGATGAATGACAAATGTTATAGTCTCTTATAAGAAAATATGACTCCTTATAAAAGTTGAAATTTGATTACTTTCTCACGTGGATTCGAAAACTTATTTATAAGTAAAAAGAGGAGAGTACATAAGTCTGCTTAATTTACACAAAAAGAGTAAAACCAGAATGGCAATAATAATATAAAAATTGCATAAGTACCACTTATAACGCAGATATACACATACATACATACATTTTGGCAATGCAAGAAAGTGATGGCGCGTCGAAATAAATGTTGCGTAAAATAGCGTAATTTTTATTACCATATTTATACATACATACAAATGTAAGGAGCAAATGCTAGCGAGACACAAACATACTCGTATGCAAGTGTGTCTGCATAATACATAATTTCATTGAAAGTAAATTTTCAAATCGAATGTTAGACTAATTTGGCATACAAATTACATTTGCCACTTGTCATTCCCTCGAGTGATGATGCGTCGTCGCAAGTGTGTCGATTGCTTTCTGGAGCGCACGTATGTAACTGCCTCTGCGCCTGGCTCGTTCTATGAAAATCTAAATAACGGGTGATTTTTTAAGAGCTTGATAACTTTTTTTTTAAAAAAAAACGCATAAAATTTGCAAAATCTCATCGGTTCTTTATTTGAAACGTTAGATTGGTCCATGACATTTACTTTTTGAAGATAATTTCATTTAAATGTTGACCGCGGCTGCGTCTTAGGTGGTCCATTCGGAAAGTCCAATTTTGGGCAACTTTTTCGAGCATTTCGGCCGGAATAGCCCGAATTTCTTCGGAAATGTTGTCTTCCAAAGCTGGAATAGTTGCTGGCTTATTTCTGTAGACTTTAGACTNTCAAAGCATACTGAGCATCTTTCTCTTTGACACCATGTCTGAAATCCCACGTGATCTGTCAAATACTAATGCATGAAAATCCTAACCTCAAAAAAATCACCCGTTATGTATGCTTACATGAATATGTTAAGAGGGTAATATTTTAACTTTAGTACCTCGGTTTTGAGTGCACATGGAGAATGTGTCTGTGAAACAACTTTGAAATAAGTACGTACGTAAGAAAATATGTCCAAACAAAAAAAAAGCACATAAAATATGTATTCAATTCAGGCCCCTATGATTTGGACTTTCTCGACGCAATAATAATAAGGCTTATTTGTTGAAAGTTGCCATTTGGGAGCTATTTGAGTACGCGAATAAATATAACACCACAAAGGTAATATCTTTACCAAAGGTGTGCATACATATTCTCATGTACGTATGTATGTATGTATGAATGAAATGCATATATCCCCGTAGAAAATTTTAGAGATAGTCAGGCAAAGCAACGTGGTGTAGACATTTGTAAGTTATCAAATTTAATAAACATAAATTTTTGCGAAGAAAGATATAGTTATTAAAAAAATAGTGATTTCAAACAGTATCTATTATATGCTCACATTTAGTTTAGTTTCGGAACTAAACGAAATTAGCATGGTATCTCTAGTGAGGGTACCGCCTTTCCGATAAAAAAAAGACTTCAAAAATGGTTCACCTAATCCAAAGGAGAAAAATATATGCACAACATCGACTCACGAAAATGTGTTCTCATAAAAAACCTTGACTGTTCACATTTTTTTGGAACCAGTTCAGAACGAGTTCAAGAGTTCGACAGAGGCGGACAATTGCCATTTAACAGAATATCGCCATGTTAAAAAAGAAAGTTGAAAGCATTGATTTGGGACGGATGAAGAAACAGTGTCGTCCTATTTAAAGCTAGCTCAATTATGAACCAGTTTGATTTGCTGCCGGGATGGCTGCTTATGTATGAGTATATGTATATAAGTATTTGTGGGCAATTCAATAGACTATTTGCTCATATTTGCCGTTAATAATGGGGGTGTTTTCCTCATGAAAGTTTTTATTGGCTTATTGTTAGAATGTTAAAGCATAACACTTATTTATCGATTTTGTTATCAATATTTTTATCGATTTTCTAATCGATTTTGCTACCAATATTATTATCGATTTTGCTATCAAAATATTTCTCGAATTTGTCATCGGTTTTGCTAGCGATATTTTATCGATTTTGTTATAGATTTTTTATCGATTTTGTCATCGATTATATATCATTTTGTTATCGATTTTCTTATAGATATGTTTATCGATTTTCTAATCGATTTTGCTACCAATATTATTATCGGTTTTGTTAGCGATAGTTTATCGATTTTGTTATCGTCCTTGCGTTGCCCAGTTGTTTAGATCAAGTTTAAGTCTTGACAAGTTAAGGCGTTGTACAGATCCGATGTACTTATAACTTTAAGCTTAAGTGCTGGGGATTTGATGAAATTTTTAGCAGCCGTATCAGCTACTTCGTTTCCCGAAACTCCATCTTGACTGAGGATCCAAATTAGTTTGACTTTGCTTGATGCTGCAATAATAATAGAAAATAGAAGAAATAATTGTATTTGAATTAGATTGTGATTTGATTGCTGTGACGCATGATTTACTGTCGGAACAGATCCTATATTCCCTTTGTTTTTCTTCGCATATTCAACGGCTTTTGTGCACACTGGATAAAGCAGCCATTCATTGTTGATTACGGCCAGAGAGGTGTGGTCTGAGGTCGTAGATCGAAAAGTGAATATGAAGTTCTATCAGATGTTCTATAAGATTCAAATGCCTCCGAGAATACCATTTTTGGAGTGTTTTGCATAGATAAGCTTAGTAAGGCATCTTCGAACGATCTTGAGTTAATGAGCCAGAGAGGAAAAGTTTCAATGACTCTTTTCGCTCGGTTAAGAGTTATGAAATATTCCTTGATGAACAAAATCGATCTTGACATAGTTGATGGTATCCTCGGCTTCATTTTTCGTGAAATTAAATTGTTGAAAATATTTGTTAGAGTCGTGGTTGTGGTGTGGAGTTGTTTTGCAAGAATGCGAGAGGTAGCATCGGTAACTCTGCTCAGGATAATCGGTAAACCGGTAAAAGCTCTAGGGTTTCGACGGATTGCTGCATGATAAGGCACTGAGATTTTGCGAATCAAAGATGTTGCACAGTGTCCGTAGGTTCGTAAGGCGTAGTCTACTTTTGCACTTTGTGACACTAAAATTGGGTGAGCAATAAAACTTCTTACTCAAAATCTTTCTAAGAAATCTAATTACAAAGCTCGAAATTTTCCAGAAGCCATACTGGATCCGCTATTTTGAATTTTGCCATTATGACACCGGACTCGTAATTAGTGAAAATATCGAATCATTTCTTCAAAGTTTCGAATTTTGGCCGCACTGTGCGTCGTCATAAAATGAAATATTCCTAACAAATATTGAATGCGTTTCATTAATTATAAAACCTCACCACTATGTAGACGTATTAGCACTTTCGATAGGATATGGAAAAGTTAGTTCATGCGTTAAAATATATTTCCATTTAATGTAAATGAAGGTAAACTAACTTTTCATGAGCATTCTATGTGATTGAGTGTGCTAATAACCTGAATATGTAAGTATGTACGTATATGAATAGAAAAGTCCATTTTAAAATTTTGAAAAGTTTAAATAACTTCATTAATCTCTAGGCTTTAGCTTGGCGCTGTACATAAAGCAAGGCTTAACCCATTAACGAACGCAAATGAGTGAAAAAATACAGATTTGCGAAAAAATTAAATTAAATTTAAATTTTGAGGTAAGAATTTTTGAGAGGAAATTTTTTGTATTAAATAACGCATATATGTACATTAGGGTGGTCACAGATATCACATATAAATTTTGATCCCCCTTGGAGACGGTTAAGGCGTGTCGCACAGGGGGCAAAGTAAAGATTTCTCTGTAGAGACTCAAAAAATTAAAATTAGGATATCACATATAAAGTTTGGTCCCGATTGGAGTCGGTTGAGACGTCTTCATAGGGTAATCTGAATTTTAACCCCTGTGTGGCACGCCTTAACCAACTTCAATCGGGGCCAAAGTTTATATGTGATATCTTCGACTATAGTAGCATCGACGTAGGAGTTGAGTCTTAGAAAATCTGATGTAAAAATTTGCTTCCAAAGTTTAAGGACCACCCTAATGTATATATGTGCTAACATGTGTGTATATGTAGCCACTGTTAGAATTTTATGGATTTAGTAACTAAACGCAAAATTCTCCTCGTTCAATTCGTTGTGATACGGTGTGACCTCCAACACTTCAACGCACATGCTTGAGGCTTATTCAAGGTGTGCGTGCCTTCAGTATGCAGACAGGGCATTGAGCTTTTATCAATATTTTAAAATTCGTGCTGACTATTTTACGCAAATAATAAGCTTTGCATAAGTAAGTTTTAATTCGAATGGACAAAACTAATAATAAATTTGAATGACATACATACAAATATATGTATATATTATATACTATACTATATACTACTATATGCACAAAAAAATCAAGTGACTATCAGTTGGCTATCAGTTTAAAAAATTGGCAAAAACTAGGTGAACTAATTTATTTCAGAAGAAAAAAAAAGAATTGCAAATGAAATTTGATGAGCGTAAAATGCAAATTGAGAACTTTTCTTGTAGCCTTGTGGAAAATTGCAGTTGTTCGTGATTGCAAAAGCGGCACATTTAATTGAAAAAGTTTGACAGCAACTATTTGCTTTTGACAAAATCATTCGAAAAGTGCAAAAAGTTTGGAAAGGGCGAAGCGAAATTGAAATTTTTTGTTATAAAAAGCAAACAATTAATTTGATGGAATAAGGAATTTTGTTGAGAGCGCATGCAGTTAGTGATTGCACTATTCATAAAGTAATATCGATGGGCCTGATATTGTCCTTTTATTAACTGCATTGCTTGATTTTCAAAGTATTTATAACTTTTGTCTTTAACGTATACGCAAATCTATATGTACCTCAAAAACCATCAGTTAAGCGAAGAATTTTGTTATAAGAGAATATCACAAAGCTTCTCTTAGTAAAAACTTTTGCGCAACTTTATTCACGTGAAGGCTTGTAACTGCCTACTTTGTTTAAGAATTAGTCTTAAAACTACCCCCTGGGGGCTTTTCGGAAAACTTTTGTTACTTAACAGACACCCGTATTGCATCACTGGTTTCCATGAGCCTTTCTCAAAATATTATTGGTATTCCTACTATACTTGTTTCTATAATTAGTTCCACCGCAGTTTAATGCTCTAAAGACTAGAAATTCATTAATTCGTCAGCCATTTCTTTAATGTGTTGATATGTGCCGGCACTCTGCAAACCAAGGTTCCCGAAATCTTAACTAAATCTTTAAGACCATCTCACTTCTGTAACCATTTGTTTACGAATCTTCAAAGAAAATTATATGAAGTGGTTGACACGAATTCGCAAAGAAATTTTTGTACGAAAAATAAAGAATATTCTGACAAAATTCTGCAAGAAATTCTTCACATAGCAGCATTATTTTCTTTGCTTTACCGATTTTCTTCCGAAATTTCGTAAAAGAATCGGAAGTGTGCACAGTATTTAATCTAAGAAAATTCGGCAAAAAATCGGATGAGATATTTGCGAATTATGTAGAATTTCTCTACAATTCAGAATACTCTGAAAAAATGGTTTGCATACGTACATTATTAAACTTACTTGTAAAGAATATAGTCCGATACATTTTACCTGAAGCAGAAAAATTTTTGAAGTCAGCCTCCAGATGCCAGTCAGCGCCGTATAGAAGCCTTTAACCGAGCTAACAAAAAGCGCGTCTGGATCTGAGATTTGCTTTCATGTAGAAAATGTAACAACGTACTTTCTTCCTCAAGTGTGGAGTATCCATATATAATTTTGTGATATTGGGCCAAAAACCAGCACTCAGTCAATCCAGGATGGAGTGCAGCTTCCACTTCCACAACCGGAATATATTGGTGGTGAAGTTTGTTAGAACCGAGCTCGGATGGAATAAATAGTCGGTTATGTTGGAGCGACTGGCGAGCAGCGGTATGTGCGACAGCAGCACGGTGTTTGACTCCCAGTAGCGGAACGGTACGGAAGAAGACTCTCAGTGGTGGCGGATGGCCGTGAAAGCCGTAGTATGGGGAGGTGGAATGGCAGCTTAGCTGGGAAGGTGGGGGTACTACGAATCGGTTAAGATTTCATTGGTGTGCACGGTCAAAAATTAATAAGCGAACGAAGTGGTTAGTGGGTGGTTTATACACGCTGTTGTCTTTCTGGGGGCGTATATTGTAGTGGCTGCTGTGATATGGTGGCTACCAGTGCGTGCTACCATTCCGCTGGGCCACGCTTTGAAGCCAGTGTCCGAGCAGCATCAAAAAATTAAAACATATAAAGTTTTTTCTAATAGCGGTCGCCCCTCGGCGAGCAAATGGCGAGTGTATTTCTGCCATGAAAAATAGCTTATAAAAATATATCGCATTTTGGCGGAGGCGTTAAACTGGAGGGCGCTACCCTTTGTGCGACAACATCTAGGCGCACGACACAAATCGGAGAAGAAGCTTGGCCAAACACTAACATATGTGTAAGCGCCAATGTATTACTTAGTATTCCCTTAATTACATACCTGCCTTGGACAGTTAGAATAGGCCTTGTACCCAAAAATATGCTTTGAAAAGAGATTACTAAAATAAAAACGTTGATACAGAACGATTTACGCATTTTCGCTCACAGTGATGGCCTGCGAAGTATTAAATATTTTTCACAAAACTTAACTATTTATGTTAGCAGATTTCATGTTTGATGAAACTATTTGAAAGACGACTATCCTTTATATTTCAATACATGTGTAGTATGTTCATATAAACCACTATAAAGTACTGTCATCATCAACGTTACTCCTACATGCGTGGAGCACGTGCCAATAACTTTTAAATTTGTTAGAAGGAAAACTCAACAAAAACCGCCTTTCAATTATTTGTCAGCAAAAAATTTGCACAATTTGCATAGTTGCTGTCAAAAGAAAGTAACTTTGCATAAAGAGAAAAACTTAATGTCTTTACATGCATAGAAAATTTCATCAAGCAGCATGCGCGCATACATGTTTAGTCATGTCTACACGAACAGATTCGTCCTTTCTGCTATGTGCAACTTTTTATTTCTTCCTTTTTCTGCTGACAAGACTATTTTGGTGTTCTTTTTTTTGGCACTTCTGCTTAATGATTATTCGTTGGTACTTTCACTACTTTTTCTTATCAAATTTTCAGCTCATTTGACAATTTGGGTCTTAGGTATATACGTATGCATGTATGTTCATACAATGTTAATGTGTATATACATAGGTACATATATACATGCCTACTTAAGTGTAACACTGTCACCACATGCGTGCACTACATTGTCTCGCCATTGTCTCGGCATTGTGGCTTGAACAGCGCTATCATTTTAATCACCTTAAGTGTAATAAAATTTATTTTTAGGGAAAGAATATGCGAAAAATGTGCTAACCTAAGTATTTGTATGGCAATCCATATTCATGTATTTTTATCGTCGAGGATATACAAAATTATTCTAAGTAAATATATGCCATACTAACTGGTTACGGAAGACCTTTTCCTTCTTCTTCAAGATTGCTTAAGTTATTATAAGCAATACGCGGGCCTTGTTCAACTATTTACTCAGTATGAAACCAATTCTAATTCTAGCCGCTATATTGATCCCTCAACATGGTTTCCATAAAAGAATACATATACGGAATTCGAAACTAAAGGGAAGTACATAATGAGATTTTATTTTCCTCCGCATAGCTTATCTATATATGGGCCGTTCCATACCAAAACGGACGGGGCTCGCACTTCAAGGGTTTGATTTTTTTCAAATCTTTAGGGTCGATGCATAAACATAAATAGTAAACAAATATGAAATATGAGCTTGATTAATACGTTTTTAAAAAGTTTACAGCACAAAAACAAAAAAAAAAAACGATTTAATAGTTTTCCAAATATCTCGAGAACGGGGCGAGGAAAAAAATTGACAAAAATAACATATACACACATTAAAATTCTCTATGAAAATAGATATTTAAAAACTTTTTTTTTCTTGAAAAATTTTTTACCTACAAATTTTGTTTATTTATTCATCGATTTTAATCGTTCGTAACTTGATTTTTTTGTTGCAAAAAACCGGCTTTAATACAAATGGGAACAAATGACAACTGATTTGCTATTTTTTATTTTTTCCTTCTTAAAATTTAACTTTTTCAATAAAAGTGAAAAAAATTTCTTTGGAAAATTACCTGACCTAGACAAACGCTGTACAGGTCCATAATATACGACCCAAAATTAAGTGTAGGTGTGCCAACGTTTTTTTTGGTGTAATTTAAAAACTTAAGATTCCCTGCACAGTGTAATCTGTATTTCCTATTTGTATCAACAAACCTGAATTTAAATACAAACATATTGTAATAAAGAATATTATATGTATGTGTATATGTATACAGAATATTAAGCAAGTAAATATATATACCCTGCAAAAAATGCGACTAATCCGGGATGACTCCGGGAGCAATCGCAAAGGAGCATGCGACTAATACCACTTTTGATCTCTTTATATGGAATGAACTGATCGCTTTTGTTCGAGCATGTCCTATGAAGAGACTAATTGTTCACCTTTATACCCGAACGGGTATAAAAAGCGACTAGTCACTTTTAAAAAATAAAAATAAAAATTTGCGCCAGCTGAGATTCGAACCGGGGTTCTCAGTTTTGTTAAGCGAATACTCTCTCTATGTGCCAGCGCCGCACATGAAATTTCATTAACAAAGTGCGTACATATCATTAAATCGTTAATAGTACCCGTTAGAGATGAGGAGGACTAATTGATCTCCAAATATACCCGTGATGGATGAATCGAGACTAAATGATCCACAATAGTACCCGTATGAGACTAGTTGCGACTAATTTATGCCCAATTGTACCTGATTGATAGTAATCTCGGAATACTCTCTTTAGAGATTAGTCGCACAATTTTTTGCAGGGTATAACATATTTTCAAACAAATACAATCGCGTTCGAGAAACAAAAGTATATATCTTAATTATATGCTTAGGAAGAAAATGTATTTATTTTGCATATTTGCAAATGTACTTGTGCACCATAGACAAGAAGTTACTTTAGTTATTTGGCTAAATCATGAGTTAGTGCCAAGAATCCTTTGGTCAACAAAAATCAACATACAAATTACCTACTCCTTGTAAATAAATGAATTTACATGTCTAAGTACGTATTTATACTTAATGCCATTAAGCAGATCAGAGCCCCTTAGGAAATAGAAGCACCTAGTTATGCCTTACCACTTACTTGCCGAATCTGCCTTACTTTAACAAAGGCGTGGCCGCCATCTGGAAGAAATTTTTCTATAGAGCACCCCTTCATTATATTCTATGTACGAAATAAAGACACGACGACCGCTACCAGGCTTAGAAAATATCAAAATTTGACAAGTTTAACAAATTTTATTACCATCGAAAAAAATAAGGCTTTTGAGTTGAGGAGGTCCATATTAACTATGCCCTATACATGCATTTCTTCTTAATTGTCAAGATAATTATTTGTAATCCAGTACTATTAGGCGCTTATGAGAATTCGTGGGGAGAACTGATACGGACTACATACGCTCAAAACGCTATTTTTTTATTTATTTTTTCTATGTTAACAAAACATTTAAGTATTTTCGATCCCTGGTAGCAACCCCTAAAAATGAGTTTAAAATTTTGAAATTTTCGTGGATGTCTTTAATTTGCACGTAGAACGAAATTCTGGGAATTTTGACAGTTTAAGGAGCACCCTAATATACAGATTTCCTCGTCATTTGCATACATCTTAGTAAGCATATAGAGGTAAGCATTCTTATGGCCATATCTAAAAGAAGAACTTGGAAACAAACAGTTTGGCCATGAATGCACATTGTCTAAAAATATATATTCGTGAAAAAATTATATTTAACCAAAACTCCCTTGAGTTCGAGGCATCCATGAATGAAGCTCCAACGCAGAAAATAATGCCGAAATCAAATCGTTTCAATGCCATCTTTTCAATGTCTCCTGCAGAGACTATGACAGAATCGGACGCAAAGAACTGGCAGGGAGAATGTACCCACTTTTAAACGCAGTCTAGTATGTTGCAGGTTGGTATCTCAGTATATTATCGGTTTCTAGGCACAGGAACATTACCGGCAGCTGCATGAGATGCTTAAACACAACCACTTTTTATCTCACTACGTAAAAAAAGAAAAAAAAATAAAACATTTCCTTTTAGTTAGAAATGGTAGAATTCATAGAATTTTGAAAAAAAAAGAAATTCATAATGGAAGTATTTTTGGCCACTTCAAACATGCCCGACTACTGTGCAATGGCCAGATTTTCAGAGCACGCGAAATCTTAGAAATAACCGTCGATGAACTAATTGACATACCTAAACCTTTTTGGTCACTTTAAAGCCACTTTTTACAGCACGAATAAAAACTGACTTCATCAACGACGGTACTGGCGTCAGCGGAGCATTTTCCAGCTTAGTAAAAAAGGAAAATGGGATTGATATGGGATCGCAGTCTTTGTGTTTTTGAACCGATTTCAAAGGATCCAGCATTAATCAGTAATGACAGCCAGAATAACAAGCGAAGCCAATATGCGTTACTTTAGATTCGGTAGGTACAAAAATGACAGAGATCTCTCTCTCTCTCTCTGGACATAGATAAATCACGCTTTACTCACCTTTCAGCGCCCTCATTTATTCATATGGCCCAGAAGCATTTACGTTGCTGAATAAAAGGGAAAAAATCTTTGCGAGATTACCAGTGAACTATTCTAGGCAAGATCCATAGGTACCGAAGCAGCTAGAATTGCAGACAATACGAACTTTATATTTACATAGATACAGTAAGGTGCATGAAAAGGCCGCTGACGAATACGACAGAACTACTAGAGTAATTTCGAAAAGTAGAAGTAAGTCCGATTTGTGAATGTTTTTGGCTCAGACAAGAAGAAGAAGAAGGGATAAACCAATGCACTCATATTTCTCTACTGGTGATGTTACTTGGACACTTTTACCAACGAATGTGTTTTCATTAACTAATACAAATAGCGTATGTATGTATGTAGTTGTTTTGTGTCTGCAGACAAGAAGGCGATTATTTGTATGTAATTGTGGTAATTGCATGTCAATTTGTAGTTTTAGTTATTACATGAACTTATTACTTGTATAGCAATTAATTTTAAATACTCATGCTAAATAAATAAATAAGTGAAAATATTTATCTATATTTATTTAAATTTAAAAGGAGAAAATTCGGCTAAATCAAGAAATGCATGAATGTTTCAATAAATTTTTTCAGTAATGTCAACAGAATATGTATTCTATGTACGTATGTATTTATCATTAAATTTCACACAAGGTTTGGGGCGCAATTTAATTATATACAAGTATATGGCACATGCATATTTCAGTTTGTAATTAACTAATTACCTCGTAAACGCAAACCTCATGGCTACGAATGTTGAAACCAAACATCCGCTGCTTGATCAAAAACGCAGATATGTCGGCACTCTAATGCAATGAAAAAACAAGAAACGACCTCTTTATTATTTAAAGCATTAATTTGGTTGAGTTTTCTTCTTAATGATGTTAGCAGTTGTGCAACAAGCTTAAATAATTAGCAACAAGATGTTACGGGGTGTGCAAAGCTCAGTGGTTAGCGGCGCTGGTTTTACACAATGGATGATGCGGGTTCGATTCCTGTTGAAGTCTAGAAAATGAAGTCTGATGAAGAGATGTAGTGATCTCCGAAATAGCAGCTATAATTTCTACTGCTTAGACCTTGTTGCTTTTTCCGTTAGCTAATTTTGTTGTATGTATATCGGCATTTCAGCTCTCTGGTTCGAATGGAATTAATATTGCCGTAGGTAGTTTGCTAATAGCAAGTGAGTGAGTTAAAATAACTGAGCCACGTCCTGATAATCACGGCAACTACATATTGTAGTATATGCGGATCATCTGAAATAGAGACTTCCTTTAGAAAATAGCGGACTTAAAGCTTTCGAAGGAAAATCAACAAAAATAAGCACTTACGCGGCTGATATCGCAATTATCCTGTGCGGAAAGTGACTCAATGCGACGAGCCCTCGATGAACCAGACACTCCGCGATACTTACAAATGGTCCATGTAAGTAGACCTCAATGTGAATTCAGAGTGCGATTCACCACCAAGTATAAAAATCAAGAATGGATAAAGACTCAATTATGTGGAAATATTCTCATTCAGTACTACCTTGGAAGTTAAATGTTGAGGAAAGGGTGAAAAATGCATATATTCCATGTAAAAAGATGCTGAGCAACACAGGGGATCTAACCATTTAGGCACTTAAATATAGTATTGTTCTACAGAGTAATATTATGCTGAATGGCATTGAATAAGAAGACTTAAGTTATCAAAATATAGCGCACTAATCTGCACATACCACCAGCGGATTTGGCTGCTGAAAACAGGGTATATGTGTAACTACATATGGCTTAGTTGCTGATCATACGGTCATAGGAAATAAAGCAGAAGAAGAAGAAGAAGAAGAAGAAGAAGAAAAAAAAGAAAAACCAGAAGAAGTTGGATAACATATACAGTTTGTCAGTCACGATTGAAGAGCATAGATGGCGCAACGGTCTGCAAGCAGAAGGCAGTATAATTCATGTGTAGTGTACTAAGTAGAATGCAGAAAATTTTTTTTTAAAAGAACGACCTATTTCATAATTTTGTTGAAAAAAAAACACTATCTCAGAATTTTGTTGAAGAACGCCCTATTTCAGAATACCATTCAAAAATGCCCTATCTCACTTCAACATGAATCATGTATGTATGTTTTTTAATCGGCAGCTGAGAAAAGTTTTTTG
>NW_016163786.1:10734-34766 GCF_001687245.7 Rhagoletis zephyria | reverse complement strand
GACTATGCTTGAAAAGGTAGCACCGGTTTCCAAGGCCTTTCTATTGGAGCTATCCCTAATTAATGCACTTTCCCGGAGAGACTTAAGTTTACAGTGGGCAAACATCATCCGCATAGGCTTAGATGTAACAGAAGTCTTACGTATTCCAAAAGTCCTCACCGAAGGAAGGAAGGAAGTCCTCACCGAGCTTCCGTCATTACACAAAGGCCATCTCCCTACCCCTCAACTAGCAATGTTCTGAATAATATGGAGTGAGTCAACCGTATGATTCCTCCGTCCACAAACTGAAGAGTAAAGTTGTCAAACCCTCCCATTAACATCAGAAAAGCCTCCCATTGTATACTCCCTGCTTCCAGTCCCACTGTGATTTGTTCCAAGAAATTTTTTTGTTTATATGTTGGTAAATGCTATCCCTTTTCAAGTCTCCGTATGATACAGGAATTAATCTGCTACCTAGAAAACGGGTTTCCAAGAGAGGCCCTCTTCATTGATATTGTCTTTTTAAGTAAAAGGAGTGTGGTGAGCTCATGGATCGCTTCAAACTATACACTGTATATAGATAAAGTTAAATAAATTTATTGACGGTTGACTCTAATCGATAAAAAATCGAATAGAATCTAGGTAGCAACTGCAGATATAGACACATCGGCACAATGTACATACATAGATGAAGGCTGCCTTTGTTCCCGAATCGTACCATAGTCTTTCAGTCTTTGCCATAGATGCAGATTGAATCTAGTTACCTTTTCAGTCGTTTCTAGAAGAGAGTCATAAGAAACACTCGTTCTGTTCAATGAAGGACGAGGTGTTGCAGGAGAGGGCCTAAAATATAGGGACTGCTGGCAAGAATTGTGGAGTGGCCTGGAATTTTCCAAAAAATATTCTGTTGAAAGTTCAGTGGCATTAGGTAAGACACTATTTATGCTCTTTTGAAAGAAAATAAGTCCAAAGCTTTATTACTTTTATTTTAAAATGATTATGGTGTTTGAGTATAAGCTATTCAAAATGAAAATATGTGACCTGGTCTACGAAAAGGGAGCTTACGTGCGAAAAAAGTTTTCTGTGAAAAAGCTGTTAAAAGTGAAAATCATCTCATCTTCCATCCGAATCAACCAAAAAGTGAAAATTGATTTTTTTGACACCTAAGCCCCCTTTCCGTAGACCAGGTCACATATGAAGACTGGTTTGTCAGTACAACCAGACTCTTTGCTCCCCCAGCTACACTCAGAAAAAATTCGGGCAAATATATTCCTCTCAACACATGATTTGGTAATTATAAACAAATAATGTAACTATAACCAAATCATGTGTTGAGAAAAACATATTTAGTTGACGTAACTAAACTCTTTTCTCAGTGTATCAAACTATTTAGCTTTAGTGTTCAAACCAAATTACGATCCCTCTTATTATCTTAAAACTATTTTCCTAAGTGTAAACTATGTATGTATTTGCGTTGCCAATATTTTACTCAAGTCCTTTTCCAGACTTTTTCTTCCCATCACAATGCCTGAGATGTTGTTGACCGGAAATCGAAAACATTAGCCAACAACGAGCTTATCAATTCATCTTCCACACTCCGTGTGCGTTTGCTCATCTCATCTCATTCAATAATGCAGAAAATGAAGCCGATTTGCTGTTGCTGTTGCTGGTTTTGTTATTGTACTACGAAAGCTGTATTGCTGTGGCTTCGGCATTATCCAACATCAAATCTCTTTGTTGTCGTTCCGCTTGTACCACAACATGTTGGACATATCGAAGACTCAATGCGTCAATAGACCAACAACTCAATGCTTCAATGTTTTGTCGATTTCGCACTAATTAAATGCAGCAAATAATACATACATACATATTTACATATATACCAGTATGTGTGTCCGACGTTGGCGCAAAAGCTGTTTGTGTGGTTTTTGCTGTCGCACACTAATGTACATACATACATACATACATACATATTAATAGTTTGGCATTTATTAAAATTTCAATTATCCTCCATATCCTGACAGCGGCGAGTGACGCGGTTGGTGGGTGGGTTGGTGGTGGTCGTGTGATGACCACAGCGCTGCCGTGCGGAAGTTACGCAACACTGCCAGCAAAGCTGCATTTGCTATACGCCTAAGTGCTTGCCGCTCCTGCTCGTTCTCGTCTCTGCGTGTGGACACAAAGCACTCTGTGTTTCCACAAATAATAGAAATAATAATAGATTTGGCGCGATATGATTGCTGCAGAGCTGAGGATGGCCGGGCAAAAAAATAATCAGACGACCGACGACGGCGCGTTTGACGACATGGCACTCAAGGGACATGGAACACGGCTCCGGGGCTTGTGTGACAATTTTCCGCATGGGTGGGGTGGGAGTATTACATCGGCTGACTATTTTGTGCGCTCATTATTAGCGGATATTGCAAATCTTCACAGGAAACTGAAACAAAATAAATTAATCTGCAATGCAAAAACAAAACAAACAAATAAATAAATATGTAAACTTTATCATTCCCGGTTGACTGCTGCTATCCCCAATGGCAGTTGATGGTGAGTGGCGGCGAATGTGGTTAGCACTTAATGCGCGTAATTATTTTTCTGTTTGCTCGATTGTGGCACATTGTTTACATAAATATTTACTATTTGCTTGACGCATTGAAATGGTGTAAATAATTTTGAATATAGCATTGGTTTTGATTGATTGAGCTTTTATTAAATATGTATTACGGTACTAAAGGTTAATAGAGAATGAAAAAGAACTTTTGGAAGAACAAGGATAGTCTCTAGGTCAGAGAGGAACAGTTTTAGATTTGATGGTTCGTTCATCGATCTGTTCGCAGCTACAACGAAAGAAACTGCAGCCTCCATCAAGGCTTAGATATTACCAAACCCTAGATCAGTTTTACATTGGTATCTGGCAAGTAACTTATGCTGCTTATCTGTGATGCTTTTGCTTCAGCGAAGAAATTCGATCTTAGAAGTTACTTACAAGCGAGCAGATGTTACCTTTTCAACATAGGTTACCAGGATAAATTTTGCTACTTCGTTCCTATCTTATTCATTAAGAAACCTGTTTGGTTTAGAAGATTTCTCCGCTCATTAACAACCTTGGCGGCGTACGCGTTTAAGTAATTCAATGTAGTTTGACGGTGATTAATTATAATGTATGCCTCGATCGCAAGGAAATATTTGTCCAGAAAGGAGAAGGCTTATGTCTTTTTTTTTTGCAGAGGGCGTCGTTAGAAAATGACGATAGATTTCTAGATTAGCTCTTACCAAATATGAATGTATGTACAATCTAGTTCAAAGTAAGGATTCTTTCGAGGTAGGGCATTTCCTGGTTAGATTTAGCCCCACACTTCTTGCAAGTATGTCGTTAACATAAACTATATTTTCGGAACTTAACGTTTTTGGTAAGAAAGGTATCGCCTCGAAATGCAAGAGACTTTTCAGAAAAAAATCGAAAGGTACGTTCCTCGCACTCGCGATGCTAACTGGAGAGCTCCCAAATTCATGAGAGCTTTGATTATATGGGGATATCGGCAGAAGCTTCAAAGTTTTGGGGAACTAGGTTAGGTTAGATAAGATTAGCTGGCAGCCTCACGAGGTCAAATTTATTACCAGTGAATAGAAAAAATATTTCTTCGAATGAACAAATCGAAACTGAAATCGATTCGCAGGGAGTTGTTCAAAATTTTGTCAGGAAAAACGGGTCAAATGAAAATAAAGTACTAAGATATGTATGTATAATATGGCGTCTATGTGTTAAAACACCCCCCGTGGGTTCGGCACTGACTGACACGTAGTTTAACCCCCAAAACCCCCCCGATGGATCCGCGCCTGAGTTACAATAACAGGGCCAGATGTAATGTCGAGTCGTACTGTTGGACATTGACTTGTCAGGACTTCTCTCAACACCGAGAAGCTTAAGAAGAAGCACTCCCTGAGCCGATTAAAAGCCCGTTTATCCAGAAATAGGTCACATGATGTCACTGTCTAGCAAATAAATCAGCGTTGCAGTTAGGGGCCGTGCGGTTGTGCCCTGGTCAAGAAGTCATATTAATTTGGATGTATTCCGGGGTGAACGTTTGGCGAACACAGTAAATATTTACCCTTTTAATCGGTAAAACGCTAGTACGTAGCCAGTTGAGTGGCTCCTTTATCGGTGTCAACTCTGATTCAAATTTGCTCTAGAAATCCGGGAGTCTATACGTGAGGCTAACGGAGAGCTCCTGACAGAACAAATCTTTTCCTGCGATGCCGTTTAATTTTGGCCCATCCGTGAATAAGTTTACTGTATCTCTGTGGTTTCCTCTCTTCCATTTATTTCTTGAACAAATGTTTGCAGTTCAGAGCAAACACGATCAGCTTGATGAAGTTATATATACGTAAGTCCAATACAAATACACCATGGTGTTCCGTGAGGCAATATTAATTCCAGAGAACTTCCATTGAAAAAAGTCACGACTAAAAGATATATCGTGAGAGAAGAAACGTTCCACAACTTCTTTCTATCTTTCGGATTGCAGATGCGAAAAGTTCTATTATAGGTAAGTCCGGTAGGCCCCTTCATTGCTGCATGCATGGGCGTTGCTACCTATCGACAATACAGCGAACTTCTATCGAAAAATTTGAAGAAATTGTTTTTCGTGATTGGGATAAAGAAAAATATTTGTGGATTTACACGATTGGGCTACGATTACCACCAAATTTTGAGAAAATGCCCAATCGTGTGGCACTGCCTTAATACTACCAAGAAAAATTTTAATTTTTTAATAAGTTACAAATGTGAGCAGGTTTAAAAATTAATTGCTATCGGGTCACTCGTTTCTGTTTCACACTTTTCTTACCATCGTCAAATTTCAACTTCGGTTTATATGTATAGATACATACAAGGCAAATTCATTTAATGTGGTGCTAAAGTATAAATCAAGGCGAATTTGCACAAAGTAGTAGCAAGGATACAAAAACCACAACCATGTATTTTGAATTATGGGTGTTATGTCAAATCTCAATTCGCTTTTTGCTTTTGCTTTTGATGGGTTGATTGTTTAACAAAACTCGTGTAAACCGAAGTTTCAAACTTTGTGCAATATTAAAAAAAAAATCAACACACTTTCGTGAAAATTTCGAGCTTTTTTAATTAGATTTCCTAGAAAGATTCTGAGCATGCAGTTTCAGCCCATTGAATTCTATTAGAATAAAGTACAAGTTTCAAATAGTGATGGCACGATTAATCGAATAACCGATTATAATCGGTTATTTTCATTCGGTTAACGATTTAATTGTATCGAAATTTTTAATTTCGATTAATCGAGCGATTAACCGATTAATTTTTCAAAATAATCGAAAAGAAACCATCAAAAATTTACTATTTTACTCACAAAATAATGTATGAATCAAAATAAGTTGGTATGTTTTTTACATTCTCGTATTCAGCAAATTTTATAACGATATTTTTACCAAAAACCTCAACGCAAGCTTAACCTAAGTAGTTCTAAAAAATCACAACCCAGGTATGCACTTATCTTCATTTTATTTTCCGAATTCGGTGTTGCGCATCTTCTTCTTTTTTATATTGAACAACACCGTTACTAAACAGAAAAATACCAAAAATCAGTGGTAAGTGCCAGATACTTCAGTCTTGGAATTTTTCATACAAAAATTTAATGGGCTACAAAACTGCATACTGAAATCTTTCCAAGAAATCTAATTAAAAAGCTGGAATTTTTTGTTGATTTTTTTTTAATATTCCACAAAGTTTGATATATTCATATTTATACGTTTTTTTGCTAAAGAATAAGCTATACTTAAAAACATATCCAAAATTAAAGAACAAAAAAAATCTTGTCGTGCGCTATAATTTTGACACGTGGTGTTAGTCAGTTTAAAATGGTTTTTATTAATTTTCGATTTTAATCGAAATGACCGATTAATCGGTTAACTTCTTACGATTAATTGCGATTATTAATCGAATGCTTTCGATTAGGTCAATCGATTATTAAATCTTTTTTGCCATCACTAGTTTCAAATGGATAAAACAGACCCTTGTTTTTTTAGATTTTTTTTTGTCGAAAATGTTACGTTTTTCTTCCATATAAAAATTAACTGTTTGTATTCGTTATATGGAAGCAAATGGGACTGAAATTTTTTTTAAAAATCCTCGGCAATTTTTAGCCATTTGAGACTTTTATTTTAATTTAAACCCAAGTGAAGACAAATCCTTCTCCACCTGATCTTTCCATCGCAGTGGGGGCCTCCCTCTTCCTCTGCTACCAGGAGCGGGTTCCGAGTTGAATACTTTCAGAGCTTGAGCGTCGGTGTCTATTCGAATGACATGGTCAAGCCAAAGGAGCCGCTTTATTTTAATTCGCTGCACTATATCCATGTGTCCATGTCGTTGTAAAGCTCATACTCATCGTTATACCATCTGCGGTATTCGCCGTCGCCAAACCGTAAAGGCCCGTATATCTTCCGCAAAATCTTTCTCTCGAATAATCCAAGAGCCGCCTCATCGGTTGTTGTCATTTATCTATGCTTCTGCGCCATATACCAACACGTGCATGATGAGTAACTTATAGAGTGTGGTTTTCGTCGAGAGAGGACTTTACTCCTGAATTGCCTACTCAGTCCAAAGTAGCACTTGTTGGCAAGAGTGATTCTACGTTGGATTTCAGTGCTGACATTATTATCGGTGTTAATGCTGGTTAACAAGTAAACGATTCCAAATTCAGACATAGCGGCGTATAGGCAACTCATTTTAGTGCTGTCGAAAGCGGCTTTTAAGTCGACAAATAAGTGGTGAGTGTTGAATAGCTCAGCTGGCAGGCTGTCAGCTCCATCAGCGTTATTGCTATTCGTACCTCGACATAGTCGGGTGCTAGGGTTCTTCTTCTCAACAACTTTCCGTGCTGCTACCATTCAGTAGGGTGGAAAAGTGTTCCCTCCAAATTTGAGTACGCCCTGGTCTTAACCCCTCCCGTAAGTCACCTAACTATCTGGTAAAACTTTCGGGCACTCTTCTTGTCGGCCAGCACTTCAAGATCTTCGCACTTTACCAATTAGTCTGCTCTTTTTCTTCTTCGTAATTAAATTTTGCATTTCTTGACCAGCTTAGACCGCTTTTTTGCGAGACTACAAGTACCTCTTTGAGTTAATTCGTCAAGTATCTGGAAGAATCTTAAAATATCTGGAAGAATTGAAAAACTGACTTCGAATAAAAGTGCTTCCAAAGTGTTCACAAGAATCGTTCCCTTTTAACTGATTTTCTTAAATTTCACAGTTAAGCTAAAACTAAATCTACACTAATATTTTCAAAAATCGATTGAGAATTTCGCCACACACAAAGCACAAACATACGGTGAATACAAACCAGGAAAAAAAACACTAAAGTTGCGTAAGAAATTCACTGTCGGTCCTTCTGCTTCAGCCGCTGCTGCCGCGTCAACACCAACTGCGGTGACCTTAAAACTTAAATTCTTAAATACACTCTAAATGCAAGCTTTCATAAAATTCGCAAAAGATTTCAGTCGATATTTTGTTTGTGGATACATTTTTTCAATTTCGCTGCCACAGAAGTTAAGTGAGTGCAAAATCGATGTTTCGTCAGCTTTGAGAGCCACTGTAGTGTGCAGGTCGCCCGCCTCAATGAAAAAGCGAAAAACAAACCAATCGGTACAAAAATAACCAACAACAACCACAGCAGTTCAGAGGAATTACAGCTGCGCGCAGGGGAAATCGAACCGGTTGGTGGAGGAGAATTTTTTTTTTA
This sequence comes from Rhagoletis zephyria, assembly GCF_001687245.7. NCBI lineage: Eukaryota > Metazoa > Arthropoda > Insecta > Diptera > Tephritidae > Rhagoletis > Rhagoletis zephyria. Next base: position 27,016 of record NW_016163786.1, on the reverse strand, counting down.
TTTCTAAATCTTTATTGAGTGTGTGCATGTTTGTGTATGTGTGTGTGTGTGTGTGTGTGTGTGTGTGTGTGGGACATTTTAGTTGTTGCCTGCGCGTTGACTGGTTTCATAGCCAAAACCACGCCCGCGTTGGAGCAAATAAGTCGAAAGGCAACGCGCAGCCACAATGAGGGCTCCCTCCATCCAATACGTGCGTGCCATTTGTGTTGATGTGTGTGCGTTATTTAGTTTGTGGTTGTTGTATGCGATAAAATAAAAAGCGAACTTTACTTGCGCTGAGAGCGCGCACAGTGTGGCAGGCAGCAAGAGCGTGACGATTTTTATTCGTTTTTGTTTTTTGTTTTTGTTTTTTTTTTACATCAGTGCGCTGAGCGCAACGCCAAACAACAACAACAACACTTTTTAAATAACAGATAAATGGCAGTAGGGTCTACTGATAAGGGGTGTGCGGTGCATGTGGGGGGGGGCCCACTGCATGCGAAGACAAGTCGAAAGGTGTTTTGCTCTTTTTCTACTCTGCTTCTACGTCTTCTTCTTCCTGCTATTCCACTTCTTTTATACATACACACATATTCTTCGGGCACATGCGCATAGCCCGCGCTTGCCTTTTCTTTGACTTGCTTCTTTTTGTGTGGAAGCGGAATGTGAAGCAAGAAAATCACTGTGGCGCTCTCAGTGCAAGCGCAAAATAATGGAGCCCGCGCTGTGGCGTTGCTGGGAGGCTCCGCCCATGTCGGCGTTGCATTGGTGCGACGCGCACGTCGCCACAGTTTTGTTTCTTTTCGTATGCTTACACAATTTTTTACTTTAAATTTTTATTTTTCTGCAGAGGTTTTTCCTTTTGTGTTTTGTTGTTGTTGTGCCAGTAAATGCAATAAAATTCAAAAGGTGTTTATTATTTATTACATGTTGGTGATTTTCTTCTGCATTACAACACTACAGTCAGTTGTGCGCACTTACACACACACACTTACACACACACACACACATGCATATACAGATGTATTTGTACATAATCGCGTTATTCGTATTGCATTTGAACGCACGCCATCGCCCCCCACACGCCCCTCGCTGCCATCCGCCATCTTTTCCCATTCTTCTGCTTGCCGCTGGCAACAGCGTTTTGTTATCTGCTACTGGTGCTGCTGTTGTTGTTTGTAGTAGTTGTTATACAGCACTAGTACATGCTCCCTCACCGCCCGCTGGGTGGTACGGCACGGCATGGCTGGACGCTGAAAGGTGTGCGTTGGTGCATGGCCGCGCGGTTTTGTGGCTCTTAAAGGATTTCTGAACTTCTTTTGTTCGGTTTTTTGGTTTCCTCGCAAACGTTTACGTTGGTTGGTTTTGTTGTTTTTTGTGCGTCTGCTGCTCGCAATTTTTCCGCTTTTCCTCGGTGTTTTTTTTTCATAGAACTTTATTTTGTTTGAGTCGTCGTGCGAAATGAGAAAATGCAGGAAATTGAAAGTCATTTGGTTATTTACATTTTTATCTTTTCTATGCTTCGTTGCTGCGCTTTTTTATCGCACCAAATGTTGTAATTGTTAGTGCCGTTGTTATTGGGTTTGTTGTCGTTATTGCTTTGTGTGTGTGTGTCTGTTTTTTTTTTTCTTTTGCTGCAGCAGTATATTTTCATTGCGTTTCCTGCACTTTTACGCAGCTTATTTCCGCAGCGTTCATCTTTTGCGTCGAGGCACTGTGTTCGATGGCACTTTCTTTGGGCGAAGAAATTCTTTGCATCCGGTGCTAGAGGTTATAATCATGTTGTTACATTTAATGAATCTGATGGCGATTGATGTAGAAATACCAAGAAATAAATTGTCAATATATGAGATGCCCAAATTAGAGAACGATTTTCCCATCAATATCTACGGATTTCAAGCCTTCTGAATTCTATGAGAGACCTTTATACAAATACAAAGTTTTTATGTAGCTTAAGTTTTGTACTTAGTACCTACCATTTCGCACGCATATGCCGCTTGAAGACAGATAATCTAATTCTATGTTCCTACAACTACGACATTGATCCGGTGTGCCCACCCCTACTCTCATAACGGGTAAGTCAATTAGGCAGTGGCTCGTAAAGAGTTTTTACAATAACGATAAGCGCTTATTGTTATAGGAAGTACAGGTAATCCTGAAGGTTTCACCGGGCGAAATATCGTTCCATATTTCCTTGATAGCTTGAGTAGGTTTGGTAAACCTACCTTGCGCTTTCTCGGAAGAGTATGAGTGGTCGCATCTTTCCTTGCGAATTCGTCATCTTTTGAATATCCCTCAATATAACCCATATGAGGGCCTGTGACAATCAGTAGCAAAGCTCTATAGTGAAAAAAAACTCTTTACTATTATGGTGAGAAAGTTTTACTTTTCTGCTGTGGCAATATTTAATCTTTTACAACAGAAAATTTTTGATACTTGCTTTGATGCTGAAGAAGTTTAGCAATTAAATTGCAGCAATTCAATAAAAAGTCGTTTGCACAGATCACAGGTCCTGCACTACACATATGTAAATTAGGCCACGTAAAAAAATAAAATCCTGCAATGCGACCAGAATAAGATTCAAATTTTAGCACTTGTTATAGTAATGATCCTCCATGAATCTACCCTCTCTAGGATAATTATAAGAGGTCGCGCGTCGAGCCTTTAGTTCTCCCAAAGGAATTACACGTAAGAAAATGTATTATTTCCTTTTGAGGTCAAATGAAAACGCTCGAAACTGTAAGAATATATTGATTACATGCCATTTAAGTATTATGCATGCTCGGCTTCTTTAAATTCCGAAATGATCCTTCTTTAATCGCTTGCACTGTTTGGATCAAATCTAGTAATTAGTAATGAATAAAAATTACTTGTGATTGTGTGTGTATTCCTCGATCAAATAAAAAATTACATATATGTGATTGGATTTGTCGAGCAAATCACATTTTTTTTCTTATTTGTTCAACGAATCAAAATAAAATTAAAATAAATTTTTTCTTCGGTTTTTATGAGCCCAACGAATCAAATCACAAATCAAATAGATTTCTTAATTAAAAGCGGATATAAAATAAAAAAGGGTTTTATATCGCGAAACCCTGCTATCAGAGAAGATAAAAACTTGTTTTCTCCCTTGAAGCCTTTAGACAAGCCTCCGCGGTGACTTCTCGATGGCCAACATTTCCATTTAATATATATAGGTATTATATTGATCACGGAGTCGAAAATATGTCTCCGGCCTCTACGTTAAATTTAGTAAAATTTCTTTGCATCTCTACGGGAAATCGAATAGCTATGGCCTTGTGTCACTGATGAGTCCAGGATAACCAAATGGTCTGCAATTCCCTCTATTCACGCGGCTAATTCTGAAATCCTTACTGCTGCAATGACATGGACATCTCGAGCAATGAATTCAAGCGGAATAGGATGAAAAGAAAGCTCTGGGCTAGGAGCAAAGGATCACGATTATCCACAATTCTATGATGAATATTGCGCAGTTAATTTCATGACTGAAGTCCACCATCCGAAGAGCCTTTGTATTATAAATGGATGTATAATCGCCGTATACTATCGCCGGAGAGAGTCCCTGTGATATACCAATCGCCTTTGAAACTGAAAATAATCATTGCTGCTTTCGTAAAGCATTTCGCTGGCTCTTAATTCCAGAGCAGCTTGTTATCCAAAATTACTCCTAACTCTTTACCACCTTGTAAGTACCTCCTGTTAAAGATAAGAAGCTCAAAAACAGTTGAGCTTAGCAAGTAAATAATGTAGTGAAAGAGATCTTCATAAAGTCGGACAAAGTCTTGGGGAACTTTCCCTGAACAACTGCTAAAACAATGTTCCTGCAGGACCATCCGCTTCCATGTGACACGACAGTTGGTTTATTCTTATAAACCATAGAAGTCGGAAGAGTGTGGTTTGGCTATATTCAGACCAAGTAAGAACGTGTCTATCCAGAGAACTCGCTTGGCTCAGTTAGTAGCGCTCGGGGGTACGGCCAGCTGGCTTAGAACAGCAGGAAGTCCCCTCCTATGTCAGCAACTCCCGAGAATTTTAGATTTTTTTTCTTTAGTTCTTGCGTCATTTTTTGGCTTTGTTGCATGAACTATAGGTCACTTAATCACCGCACATTTAAGGCTGGCGTTGGTTTTGCGTGTATACATATATGTATCTGAGCACAAAACCTGATCTTTTATCCAAAAAGAAATATTGCAAAAGTTACCCACTGTGCCACTTGCCATTTAACTTAGCGTCGCCATTGTTGCAGCAATACTAGATTATTTTTGTTTTAACTTTTTTGTTGCAGCTGCAAATGTTTTCGTTTTTTTTTTGCTACTGTAATGCTGGCTATTTCCATTGTTGTTGCCCTGGTTGTAGGTACATGTAGTTTCATCTACTCATTTACGTTCCGACATTTGTTACATTATGTACCTACAAAACTTCTCTACTCTCGTTGGCCACTGACGCCTTCCTCGTTGCCCTCTTCCTCCACCCCCTCTACTTACCAACATCAAAATATCTACTTCAACACTATCCACCACCGCCCACCGTTCCTTCCGCAGAGGTTCCTTCGTTTCAACTCGTTTTTTTTTGCGGCATCTGCGACCAATGTTGCCGCAGTTACTTTGTTATTATTGTTATTGCTGTTTTTGTGTTGTATTTAATTCTGCTGTGTTTTTTTACCTTGCAACTTATTTTGTTTTATTTTTGTTATTCTGTTGGAGCTTATGTTGTTTTTTTTTTTTTTTGGTTTTCTTGTGCTATTTTTGCAGTATTTTTCTGCTCTGACTCCGTTGCTGCCTCGGATTTTTGTGTTCAAATGTAATTGCAAATACGAGTTGTGTTTTAGTTTCCATTTCTTTTAGCATCTACTTACTTATACTTGTTACGCTGAGCTGTTTTTTAACCTTTTTTTGTTGTTTTCTGCTACAGTTTAAAGTTTTTCTGTAGTATACCCCTACACATAGAGTGTTGCATGTATGTTTGTTGATAAAACATAAGCGACATATCCGTAAAATGATATTTGAAAAACAAATTTAAAATTGTGATAAGTTGTAAATAGTTAACTTTTCTTGGAATTAAGATTCTAATTCGTTTAATGCTGAAAGGGTCATTGAGGTCAAGACAAAAGACGCTCATTGTGTGGTAGAGTTAACAAGAGCTTGCTGCAGGGCGAAATAAATGGATTTTGGTATTAAAATATCTGTGCATACCTGCAGAGATCTAAACTCATGTTTTGCACTGTGTTGTTTTTGCTAAAGGGTCAAAACGACTCTTTAGTGAGAGGGCTAATGGGTTATAATATTCTGCAAAATTATTCCTCGTGGAATTCTACACTATGTTACCCCAACTACATGTTTCTCTCCGATATGAATTTTTGCCCATTTTCCATTTATTCTAAAAACAGTCGGGGGAAAAAATTTAAAATTGAATATGGCCATACAAAATTTGGCTTGAGAATGCAAAAATATTTGGAGGTTTTTCTACATGGATCTAGGTCTTTCATCCGAAGTTGGAATCATTCCACCCCCAAACAATGACCCTGGAATTGTTGCACACTGTAATCAAAGTGATCATGTAAGGATCACAATTTAGGTACACTGATAGATCTAAACAATGGCAACACTGCCGCCGGGGTATTTGGAACTAGGCTTAAAGAACTATACCGACGGAAATGTTGGCAACTAATACATCGTCACCTGAGTGGAAGATTAACCTATCTAGGCAGCCAGTTCTCAGAATTTGGTTGAAGGACGCCCTAACTCTATATTCGGTTCAAAACCGCCCTATCTCAGCTGAAAATACATTGAAAATGTGCTGAGATAGGACGTTTTTGAATCGGCAGCTGAGATTGGGCGTTCTTCAAACAAATTCTGAAGAAGGGCTTTCTTGAAAAGTTTTCTGAGTTTTCCGAGATGGGTCGAGTTTACACTCAGGTATCGAAATGTGCCCGGAATCTCTTTGTAGAAGCGCTAATAGAGATACATAAAATATACTTTATGCCTCGGTGTTAAATGTAGTAAGAAAATATGAAAAAATAAGCGCACTCGACAAATCTTTTCACATGGACTTTAATGGCGGAAAGCGAGGTCAAACGGAGCTTCTATGGCCCTTAGCCACTCTTTTATGCAACCAACCAGAAAATATACGACCGAGCTTCTGATTACACTGATTAGGGTTTACGCACATAAAACAACGAATGTCGCCTCCGATCATAATAATAAAAAGCCTATTGTTAGAGCAATGTTTGTTGGATGCTGGCTTAGTGCACATTAGCCGTCATCGATTCGCCAACAGTTAGCGAGTGGCGAAACGAACGAACTCAATGAGGTACAACCAAACTCGCTATCGTCTATCCGTGCTAGCTAACTTTGTTGTTGCTTTCACATGCAAAATTCTTCTTTAAGCGACCGGAACTCAAACATAGCGAGCGAGAAGTGGCGAATCGATGACGGCTATTATACACTCAGAACAGAGTCAACAAAATATATTTCCCTCAACATAAGATTTGGTGATTATAAGCAATGTAACTATTGCCAAATTATGTGAAGAGAGAAATATATTTAGTTGGCTTAACTAAACTCCTCCCTCAATGTATATTGACTGTGAATTAGCGACAGTTTTCTCTATTTCCTTAACAAGAAAGGGAAGACTACTTTCCTTATATTCTTTTTAGACTCTAAGTGTAGTTTGCAACTTTAAAAATTTTGCTTTCTCGGTTTTTCAAATATTTAACTAAAGAATGTTGGCTTAAGCTAGCCTTATAAACTGTGGCTTATGTAGATAATAAAGTGCGGTTCTCTGTTATTACATACAGATATTTTCTAAAAATACATATATGTACATATGTACTCGTATGTATATTTTTTTTAAACATAAATCCAATACTTTTACTTCAATATTGATTTATTATTTTTAAGTACCGCACATCTTTGTATTTTTCATCTAATTTTGCCAAAAACAATTTTAACCACAAAATTTGACAATAACTAAATATGTTTCAAAAATATTTAGCATGTGTAAGAGTGTTTAAACTAGCTGACTAACTAAAGAATTGATGTGGCCAAATATGCTTGGAGCAATTTGTTAACGTAAAAATGTCCTCCTAAATGAATGACTGACTGACATGCGGTGACACAGTGTCAACATCCACTTCACGGTGATTAAACACTCGAGCGACTTGTACGCCGCGATCGCTCAAAGATTCACCAAATTCATATTTACATACATACATATGAACATAGGCATGTATGTACCCTGCAGTAATAAGGCGGCCAATTTTCCGTAAAGGACCAGTACTTCACTGGTTAAAATTTGACTGTTCGAAAATGTCAGCTTGGGGACTGCCAATGAACCGGTCTAGAGATAGACGAAAAGTATGAAAAAACATCTGTGAAGTACAGAATGCAATCTTACTCCAACGAAAAAGATCTCCAAAATTGGACTAGTCCAGGACTAACTTACGTTCCTTATTTATTAGTTCCAATGACACGCCAATGCTAAAAATGGCAGGCGAATTATGAGGGACTAGTGCTGGTAATAATAGGGACTATCTGAGGACTAACCTAGGGTGAGTCTGAATTGCTGCAGGGTAGGTACATATGTATATAAGTAAGTAGGTATGCTATTTGTAAATATGTATGTATATAAAATACTCTTAGTAGAAAAGTTAGTGGTGGCGGTGGCGTCGGTGGATCACCGCTGGCGGCGCTGGTGATGACGGTGACAATAAGGCGCTGACAGTTGACATGGCGACACTGCTTGCATACACTATGTACTACATACATACATACATACATGCTAGACGCAAGCAGGCGCGGGCCGGCTGACACGACACGGCACGTCAGCGCATATTAAGAAAGGCCGTAAGGATCTTTTAGCGGCACTTGCTAAGTGACATAATCGAAGAATCTACCAATTGAGTAGGCCGCTCTAGGCGTGCAATCATTACTCATTACAATTTGGTGGCAACAATGATTATTTTCGAGAACTTCAGTAAATTACTAAAAAAAAAAAAAAAATAATATAAAACAAAAAAGGAAAATAAAATCAAAAGCATTCTTATAAAAAAAAATATGTATGTAAAATAGATTCGTACATTTACATCAAATGATTCTGACAGCGCAGCGCGCCACTATGCCGATCGGGCGATGTCAAAGTGGCATGTATGTATACATATATATATGTGTGTGTGTATGTCTTATGTTCGTATGATGCCAGTGGGTACGTGTCGCAATCTGATGCGGGTGACGTAGCGGCCAAAAGGGCCATACTGATTGATATACACCGATCCGCAGGGAAAGGTGGGACGACAAGAGCTACAACGCTAGAATGTTGAAGAAAAACCAGAAAATGTATTTAGTTTATTTTTAAATAAACCATAATACAGTTTTTGTAGTCTAATAGACACAAGGAGGAAACTCATTTTTACTCTTGCTGTTGTCAAGCGGTGTCAAATTGTGGTGGCAAATTAATTACTGGGCCATTTATCAATTGGTTTTGGAAAAATACTTAAAAATATTTGGACAGTTTTCAAATATTTTGAATTGCCTCGCAAAGTTAAAGGCTCTTGGTTTATTTGTTTATCATTTAAATCGCCTATAGTTGCTTGTCACAATATGTCTACATGAGTAAGACAGATTTAAGAACTGTTTTTATTTATCATTTCAAGTAAGTATTTCAGATATTTAAGATAAAGACCAAATTATGATTGAGAAGTCTACATGTAAAAAACCTGGAAACCAAAGTTCCCGAAGGCTTAACGAAATCTTTAGGAGCATTTCTGTAACGATTTTCTTGCGAATCTTCAAAGAAAACTATTTGAAGTGGTTTGACACGAACTCGTAAAGAAATTTCTCTAAGAAAATAAAGAACAAATTCTGCAAGAAATTCTTCACATCGCAGCATTATTTTCATTATGTTACCGATTTGCCTCCGAAATTTCGTAAAAGAATCGAAGTGTGGACAGTTTATTTCATTTTAGAAAATTCGACAAAAAATCGGATGAGATCTTTATTAAAAATTAAGTGTACTTCCCATATAAAAGTAAATTTCAGAATACGAAAACTTTCACATTTAAATAACTAAAGAAGCTAAATTATTTCAATTAATTCTCGTATCAAGATAAAAAAGAAATTTTTGGAAAATAAGTGTGGCAACCCCAACATAGGCACATATGATTACCTAAGTGTATCTCGCAAACCTTTAATTTTTAACAAACTTGGTTTATTATTTCGTCAAGTCCAATTAAGCGTATCGAAAATACTTGAAATTTTATTAAAACAAAGACAATCCAATTAATTAAGCCAAACTGTAACCAAGTTTCGGCAAATAAAATCTCAAAAATAGGTATGTGTGCTGCACGAAGAAGGAATATAATTTTTCAATATACCTACATATGTACATTAGACTGCATCACCAAAAAAAAAGTTGCAGTTTTTCCGCCGGGATTACAAAATTTATTATATTTGAAAACTTCTACCAAAATATGACGGAAAAATATTAAGATTTACGTGAGCCGGGCCGATTTGAACATACCTCCAATTATGATTTTTATGAATAAAAATAGTTTCTTAAAGGATTTTTTGAAAAAGATCCTTTTAGATAATAAAACAGTTTAAGCTTAAAAAATCGGAATAAAAATGTAAAAAAAAAATTTCAACGGAATCATAATAACGATATTTTTGATGCAGTTTTTTACTTTTTCCAAAGATTAATTTAAGAAAAACTTTAATAACTGGGATAAAACTATGCCGATTTAGACTTATGAGGTTTCAGTGGAAAGGTATTTTCCCGCCATTTTTAATTCAACTTGAAATGGTGCTCGTTCGTCTCACCTTTCTCTTTCATAATTCAAATGAGTTTATTTGCAAAGAAAAAATACCTTTCCTCATAAATCTAAATCGGTAAAATTTTGGCTGAGTTATTCAAGTTTTTCTTAAACCAATCTTTAAAAAAAGTCCAAAAGCAGCATTAAAAATTTCACTATTACGATTTTCTTGAAATTTTTTTAAATATTTTCTGATGCAAATTTTTTAAGCTTAAACTGTCCTGTCATCTGAGGTGATTTTTTTTTTTCAAAAAATACCCTAAACAGCAATTTTTGTTAATAAAAAACTCTATTATTGAAGGTACTTAATATTTTTCCGAAATATTTTGGTGCAAGTCTTCAAATATAATAGATTTCACAATTCCAATGGGAAAACAGTACCGACTTTTTTTTCTGTATGGGAAGTGATGCAGTCTAATGTACATACATACATACATTTACCCCTAAAACCAAATCAAGCACTCAAGTAAAAGTGAAATTTAATCAAAGTCATAAAAATATGTTTTACGATAACTGACTCTCGCACCCGCTACCCTCTATGTATGTAGATCCGCAAGCTGCCTAACGATTTGTTTATGATAGATACACGCACTATTGTCTGGACATAAAAATAGCCGCAATTGATTTTGGGGGGGTGCAATTGCCTCGCTCAGTCGGTTGGCCAAAACCAAACCAAAATATTCTGATTGAACACGTCCGTTTGCCATATAAACGCAGAGCAGTTGTTATGCATACAAATTTTAGCGGCGCTTGCCACGCGAAAAGGACCTCTGGCCGGTGTTGATGTTGGTGGAAAGTATGAGTTTATGATTTGCGGTCAGTACTACTACCAGTTTGTTGTTGGCCATTTCACGCATACAAGATACGATAAAATGTGTGTATGTATGTATGTATGTACATAAGAGCATAATAATAAACACCTCGTCTACTAATAACCAAAAATGCTTATAAATAAACTTTTTGCTTGCGGTGCGTGGGAGATCGCCTAGCAGTGAGTCACTGAGGCTCCACATCTACCTACCTACATACATATATGTAGATAAGTAATTCTTTGAGTTTGAGCGCAGTCAAAAAATTCAATTTGCCACAATCGTAAAGTGTATACTATACCAAAATGTGCACTGAATATTTTATTTCAGAATGGAAATTAATTATATTAGATTTTATTTATTAAAATCTTTAGTTAAAGTCAAATCAAAAAAAAACTTTTCTATGTTAATTTAATATTTATGTTTGTACATACATATGTACACAAATCTATTTGATTTTGTTTTTATATAAATGTCTTCTTCATCAAGTTACCTTTGCCTTACCAAGTAAGTATGTACATATGCGCAAATGTGATATGTCCTACCAGGACATAGAAATGCTTTCGTCGGGATTTTACTCAAAAAAGTCGTTGAGCAAGAAGCAAAATAAAATGCAGAAAATCAAAATGGCCATTGGAAACGAAAAATTTACCATCGAAAAAGGAAAAGCTGCAATATCCGCACTGTTCAGTTGTTCCGGCGTATTTTTAGTTTCGAGTTTTTTGATAAATAAGTAGAGAGAGAGAGAGTAGGCCTTAGCTAAGAATTTAATCGGGAGAACCAAATGCTTTTGAAATTGCCAGATGATATACCTAAAAACGATTTCGATATGTGTTAAGTTCTTGTGCGGAGAATACTAAAAGGATACATTTCGGAAATATTCCCGTCAGGTCCTTTTATATCATTTTATAGAGTTGATGTTGCTGCCAATTTGTTCGGCAAAAAGCTTTAGTTCCTCAAAGTGTGTTTTTTTTCAGATTCAACATTCATCCAAATGTGGCCGAGATTCGTTTTCGATGGCAAAAGTCTCGCATGCCTTAGCTCAGTTTTTTTTTGTATAAAATGTTGGTAGAATTGGAAAGTTTCAGTGACAAAGCATATAATTTTCCCTACATGAATAGACTGAGTAAATACTCCATATTTTATAGGTACCTTTACCTATAAACATTTGGACTCCTTTTATGGTCGGATAGGTCTCAGAATTCTGAGTTGTAACCCTCATTAATAGCCCAAAAAAAGAGTCAGAAAAGAGCATTTACGCCAATATGAGTCCAAGTTAGGAGTCATATTGCATAGAGTCTAAAATATGACGTTTACAGAGTCTTAAAAACAAATACCCTTTATAATTCTGATTTTAAATAAACTTTTATTTCTAAGTGAACTTTGTTACTTTTGTTCAACTCTGAGTTTAAGACACCAAACGAGTTCGAAATGAGTCACTCTGGTTGACTGGTCTCAGAATGATATTTATGACGAAAGAATTTTAGACTCATAATTTCTGAGCGTCCAGAAAATTGTTTAAAGGGTGGTATATACATAGAAAGTTTTCGAAGTAATTTGTGATTGGGTTTGAGATTTGAAAACGCAAATGTAATTATGCTCCAAGTATAGGGTAAATTGTTCTGGTACAGGCGTCGTAAATGTTTTCGTTTTGCCATTTTTAAAAGGAAGAAATAGGAACTTCTTTGGAAACGAAATAAATGTGTCTGTTAATTTTCCCCCGAATTCTAAAAATTTAGTCCGTGGAGCCAAAAAAGTGTTGCAAGAGGTTTGCGTCATAGTAAGAAACTCTTCCTTATATTCCAAATTGGAAAACGAGCAGGGTACACCAAATTTCATTAAAGAATATTTTTCAAAATTTGCAACTATTTTTCCAGAATAGGTTAACGATAATATAAACCGATTTTGATGCTCTTTAAGATTTATGATTTTCTGGATAAAATCAGCATTTACTCTGAATTTCACCAAAATCGGATAATATTTAGCATTTCCGCCCACAAGAGCTTCGGGCGTGGCAGCGCGTCTACTTTTACCATTTTCCACATGCCTTCATTCCTATGTGCAGAATGGCGCATATACGAAATTTCAGCGAATTTGTGGTACGGTTACCACTTTTGGCCGCAGCTTATGTGGTGACGCCCCACTGTGCGTCCTACTGTAATTTACAATGATTTTTATTTTGCGCGCCTGACCAATAAATATGAAAGATAATAATTAATATTCGAATACTATTTTCTCACTCAAAGGAAATGATTATGACTTGATTTTTATTTTTTCGAACAGAAATAATCAGTGAGGTTCCTACTCCACATACTGTCAAAAACTGAGCGGCCAACCAACACTTGAGTTAAATATGTATGTATGTATGCATGTATTCGAAATAATTGGGATATGTGCATGTGTACAAGTTAAATAATTTTCTAGCCCAAAAAAACCAGCTGTAAATACTTCCTAAATTAAAGCAGCCGGTTTTAACAAAATATTTCAGAGCAAAACAAACTACTTATGTATTTATTCCAATAGTTATTGAAGCGTCAAAGCGAAGCACACAAAACGAACGCGGCCATTTTTAAGTGCAACATTTAAATCTAATTAACAGAAATTCATTAGTGTTAAGCACAAGTTAAATGTGTTTGCTCGCCAAATAGGCCGCTCCATCCAGTCTGCCAGACAAGCGGACAGACAGCCATACAAAACAACCAATCGACTGGCCGACCGACCGATTGACTGCATGCTGCATGCGGCATGCGGCATGCCACATAAGCGCAACGAACTAAATAACGCCATCCTGTCTCGCAGGTTGTCCAATGCTGACGGCCACTTGGCTGCCGAGCTGCCTCCGCTTCTGGCTCAAGCTGTGTGACTCTGGCTGGGAACTGGCTTTGTTCTTGGCTAAGTGCAATCATTTGTTTGTCCGCCGTAATGTCAGAACTCATTTGGTTGCATGCCACCACATTTCAGCATCCATCCAGCAAAGCCACATCCACATAGCATTTCAGCGCGCTTTGATGCATTTTATCTCGTGTCAGTGTGTTTGTACTCCCATACATTTAAGTCCATATGTACATATGTATGTACATGTGTGTGTATAGAGATTTCCTTGTTTCCACACAGGGGCAGGTTATTTTGTTATTATTGTTTTGGTGTTTCTCTGCGCCTGTCCTGCGCAGCCTTTCTTTATCGCTGCGCCTTATAAATATTCATTTTTAATGTTGACCGCCGTATAAATTTTCGTATGTTATTGATGATTTCTTCCCAAAGAGGACACATGTTTCGGCCATCAACTGCAGCGGCGCGGCGCGCTGACTTTGATGTTCATTCAGCGCGCAACAGTGGCCGCAGTGTCCATAAAAGGCGAGATGTGCCGAGCGGTAGGGGACGCTGGCTGTGGCTATCAACTAAGTAGCTGCTAACTAAATGAGCAGAGACAAGCGGCATCGAATGGAAACGATTGGTGGACTGGTCGATTGGCCGCTGCGTGGCAGGCAAGTTGATTGCGCGAGTGGACATAAATCGATCGACCGGTTGGCCGGTTGGCCGGTCGTAAAGGTGTAAGGGTGGTGGTAGCCAATCGATGGATGGCAGCATTTGTTCTGCATTGCACTTTTGGTAATTTTTTATCGTTATACAACACTAATTTCATGTTTTCGGGATTTGCGTTGCTTGTCGGTTTTATCTCTTAAATGCCGCCGAAATAAATCACTGCAAATGAAATTACAATCCAGGGTTTTATGGTGATTTCTGTGAAGCGAATGGGAGCGGGGAAATAACGTTGAGTTTTTTAATTTTTTATTTTTTATTTTAATGATTTCGGGGTATAATATTAATTCGAATTTTCTCTTTTTTAAAAAAGTAATCTTATTTTAAAGGTTAGTTGAGAAAAATAAAATAAAATACTGCAGAGAAAAATATATGAAAGAAGTCCAGAAAGAAGTCTGATGAGCAGATCTGGTCATTTCCAAAATAGCAGTTTTAACTTTGTTGCGTTTTTAAAAAGATTTCCTATCATAAATGGTGCTTTAAGCTTTAAAGCTCAGTAAAATTGTTCTTTAAATGGAATGCCATTCGGTCTCTTCCACACCTATCATCGCTCAGTAAAGGGACATAATGGAAGTAACAGTGCAGAGATCTGCTTAATAGAGTGGGCCTTCAGGTATTTTAAACCCAGCGATGAACGCATTGGACTTATTGTCTACACATTTTTTTTGCCAGTGCCATGGGAAATGAGGAAATTTGTTATTCATTATCGAATGTCATGGGGGAAGCAATTTTATTAAATGATAAACTCGTTAGTAAATTAGTATTGAACTATGTCTGCTCTGTTGGCTAACTTTTTACTAAATCATCTCTTCGCCAAGTTTCTTTTCTTCTGCGCCATAAAGTGTAAGCTGTTACTTTGGGTCCAATGAGCCCCTTTCTTTGTTTTTGGTAGACGGTTTTGAAGCTAGTCTTCTCTTTGACGATTTATCTCTTCTCTTTCTTCATATTTGAAGCTAAAAACGTATTTCGGTGTAGAGTGAAACCAATATGTAAGCTTCACCAATTTTTTTATACTTCGCAAATTTTCGCCATTTGTTAATCCCAAGCGGAGACAGATCTTTCCACCGTGCTCGTTCAAAGGTTCTTTTTGACGGCATATCTTCACCCACACATACAAGTGTATACATACATGTGACTTGTTCAAGCGAGCGCTATCGGTGAATTTTTATACTCTGTTATTATAAAGCTCGTCGAAACAGGCAATCTATATTGTTCGCTATATATCGCTATAGATTTGAGTAGCTTCTCACCTTTCTTCTTTAACTGTCAACATTTTGCGCTACAAAAGAGAAGATGGGCATATTAAGAGACTGGTAGAGTGTTGATTTTGGTTCGTTCCAAAGAATATGCTTTCCAATTGCCTATCGAATCTTATATAGCACCTCTTGGCAAGAGTTATTCTTCGTTTGAAGTCCAAATTGACATTATTGGGTGTGTTAAGGCTGGGTTATAGCTAGACAAAGTCCTTCGCTAATTGAAAGAACATCTATATTTAACTGCCAAAAGTTATAAAAGTGTTACCGCGAGACTAACCTCTTTTCCTTTTTTCCAAGCTGGGAAATGCTGCCCTTGCTACTGTCATTCAGATTTCCTTCTCATATTGCCAGATTGAAGACGTCAAACTCAATCGCCTTGTCTTAAACCTTTGAAGCAACAGTATCGTCTCCTTGCCTTATCCACAATATACAGATGGCTTATCCTGCGGTAAGTGGCGAAAACAGCTCTTCGAGGCATGTCTTTTTCAAATCAAATTGCGTCTAGCCAGTTCCTCGCTGCTTTCCGTCGGATCTAGAAGCCTTGTTTGTCTAGAGGGGTGGGACATGAACCGTTCATATATTAAAATTTTTTAGCTTCGATTCTCGTTTTTGATTGTTTTTCGATTACCCTTCGTCCGCGATCACTGTAGCTAAGTGTTCAGAGGTGCACACTGCCACTCCGTAGGACCTAGGCTCGATCGCTGGTTCAAGCAACACCTCGCCTTGTGTAGGCGCCAAAATATATATTAACATTAAGGATATTCACAAATATAGAGTATTCTTATAACCAGAAGCTGCTGTAAGTACAAGTACTTGTTTGTACATTGGTAATGATGCCTCGAATTTGTGATAAACGATGTACAGGCAAT